>NC_077223.1:100475291-100723034 GCF_024763615.1 Phlebotomus papatasi
TAATATTCATTTTGTTGTGCTTTAGAATTATTATGTGATCAAAACTGAAGATTTCTTCAAGGAGGCCATAAGTAATGCCTCTTTCTCAAAAGAATTGTGAAAAAAATTCCCAAAAATGGTACTTGAAATTGCCCTACTACCCTTATAACTCTGTTTTGAAAGTATATTTTCGAAAATTGAATTTAAATAGAGTAGAGTTTTTATTTTAGAATTTTAATGACCCATTTTACCATTTACTTACTGAAAGAAAAATTAAAATATATGTATAAAATGAATAAATAAAGGAAAAGAGATACCGTTTAGAATTATCTCTAAAGAATTTTGTCTGTTTAATTATTTAATTCATTATTTGTTATATTTTATCTGTCCATCGCTGTCTTTGTGCTGATTCTGACCCCTGCGTTTAATCGATACAAAATCAATTCATTCTGTTGACTAATATATTTGTTTTCAGTGTTTTCATGCGTTTTTTTTAAAATATTTTTCTTTTTTCTTTTTTGGACCTTCCTTTTGGTGCAATTTCTTGCGCTCCTTTTGAATTTATTTTAATACTCTATTCTTTTTAATATTGAAGTGAATTGAACTCGGTGTGACGCCACGGGCCTAGTTGCTCCTGTCACACCTACCTTGAGCATACTTCTGATTGTTTCTGCAATAGGGCTTTATTGTATATACTTATTGATTTGCAAAAAATTAAAATTAAAAGATCGTTATCACGACAAATGACTATACAGCCTGTGAAGAAGCATTTCCGCCGTTTGGCTTTGGAGGCTGGTCATCAACGCTAAGACGGCGGCGGACGCAAGAAAATGAATGCCTTATTGCTTAATGAATTTTGTATCAATCGTGTATGCTTAAGTGAAATAAATATTATTATTATTAAATTATTATATATTTGAAATTTTAAATATATTAAGCAAGGCTAACCTTAAATTAGATTCAGGCTGATCCTCGAGAATATTTAATGTTTAATGGTAAAGGATCACCCGTACCTGTCCTACGCTGAATGTTTATAGGGATAGAAATTAGAGATTCTTCTTTAAATTATAAGTTTAGGTTATTATTTTATCAATTTTTAAAGTGTTTTCTTTTCTATGTTGTATCTTGTATGAGTGTAGGAGTATGAATGGCGACGAAGATCCCGTTGGATTTAATTGGATTACAATAAGAGATCCGAAGATGTCAGTAATTACGTAATATTTGTTCTATGAATAACCTCTAAATGAGATAAATAATTCGCATCAATAGCAGAAGGTAATTTAACACCAGAACCAAAAGTGTGTTTCACTCCGGTAATTGTGTCGATAATCTTCCACTTCCGCTTCTAATTCTGCCTCAGACGTGAGGTTAATTAATTGGATTTGGTATTAAATAATAAATAATTGTTTATAACCATCCATTACATGAGACACAAGCCCAGATTAATTCACTGTGTGTTCAGCAATGGTCTTAATGTGTGCTAATTGTGGAGTCAAAATGCAATTAAATTGAATCGTGTGTCTCAGACATCTCCAGTACATGGTGATTTTACTTAATTTCATGCCACTGTGCGAGGTGTACAGAGTCTCCAAGTTGCCACTTCTCTTTGATTGACTGTTTTCTAATTCCCATCTCATTTGATTTGTGATGCAATGAGCTCCATTTCTCTCCCTGGGCTCTTGTTGTCCCATGTTCCACCCATCTTGCCAACACCAGTCTTGTGATGAGCTTAATGAGGAGCTTCCTGAGTTGATTTTGATGTGAGAATCTCTTTTGAATTTCTGTGCTGAATTTAAGCATCCGCCAGCACGCAAAGCCCACCAGGTGGATTCGTAAGAAATCCCATTGGACAGCCTCAGAGTTCTTATCTCAAAAACCACCGCGAGACAAGCTGACTTGCGCCATAGGTCAGCATGCGACAGAACAATTATTCGGTTGAAATATTAAATGGTGAAGACAAATGGCCTGTTGAAATATTGCGGCCCCATTTGGGAGTTTAATGCAATTTGGGGCCTTAGCACAAACGCTCCATTGTTTATTGTTCCTAATCCGATTGACCCGCAGACACTCGTTTAACCCAAACTCGCGCTTCTTAACTCAATCTCCCGCCAAATAATTGCCCAAATATTTTTGCCGAAGATATCGAAAGTGCTCGCCTCGTTTGCCCAATAAAGACACTCGATGTGCATTCAAATTAACTGATTTCGTATTCCAAACTCATCAATATTACCACCATAAGTGACTGTTTTTTTTTAATTCACGGCATCTCTTACAAAATACGCACCTTCTTGCCAAATTCACCTGTGACTTTACCAATACAGAAGGAATGGCTTTTCGAGGAGGAAAAAGAAGGGGCTGATAATTGGTTGAAAAGAAGTCATTTCCTTACAAAGCATTTTTTTTATTATTTTCAAACAGCGACTACGTTTAGATTGCGGATGCCGCCAAATTACCGGTACAAATATTCCCTGTAGAAAATCTGTAGTAATATGATAATTTATTTTCTATAGTATCGACTGTCGATATTGAAAAAATTATACGATGGTCGCACTTTCTGTAACTGATATAGATATTTATCAACAGTCACATTCTTTTAAGAATGTCACAATGAATGGTCCAATAATACGTAAAAAGTCAACATGCACTTAATTTAAAAGATATAGATATGTATATCGATACTATCGATTCGATAGTGTCGAAAAGTTATCATTCCACTCCTGATTAATAGGCCATTTGTTTCAAAATAGAGAATAATGGGAGACTGGTGGAATGTTTATTAATATGTAAGATAGGGGCTTAATCAGTCACTAAACGAATTTATTATTTGCAAATAATTTAAGAAAACAAATGCTTAAAATCAACTGATGAGTATTTTTCTATTTTTTTTATAGGTATGTAAATACAACCAGGATATTTCGATGTTTTATTTAGAACTGGTTTCCTAAACTTTTTCCTATTCGAAATACTGAACGATTTTCTTCCAAAAGTTTTCTGAAAAATTTCAGTAAATTTAGTCAAATATTAATTAGTGATTTTTTTAGTTTACAAACAAGAGTAAATATTATCTCTAACGTGAATAGAATTGTTATCTACATAAAGGCCTTAAAACTTCTAATACTAAAAATGACAGAGGTTTTCTTTTAGTTCGATTAATTATTCAATTCGATTTTTTTTTATTTTGTTATAAATGTATAAAGAAATTAACAATCTTGTGCCTAAAAATTATTATTATTTTTGAATACGAATCAACTCTTAAAGGTCCTCTGTGAAATTTAAAGCTTAAAGTTTTATATCAATGAAAGAATAATTTATAAAAACAAAAAAAAAACGATTGAGTTTTTTGAAATTATTTTTTAAGAAATAAATAAGATTTTTTTAAATTAAAATTGTGAAAATCACAGAGGCCATTTCGTAGGAGTATATCTACTTTTTTTTTAAAATAATTCTCTAAATGCAACAGAGAACTCTTGGACACTGATTTTATCTCGAAAAACAGTTTTGAACAAAAGCTTAAATGAGAGTTTGCTATTCATTTAGTAATAAGACAACGTTTAAAAAAATAAAACCATAAGGCACATCATTGAATTTATTTACGGTTTTATCGTTTATGAGCATTTCTCCGATTTCTCTCAATCGAATTTATTCTTCATAATATTAAAGTTGGATATACTCTATTACAAAACTTTTAAAAGTGATGTCATATGTCCTGCATTAATTTACAATATTTTCAGAAATGTAATGGAATTCATGTGAAGTATATTTATAATAAATTCAAAAATAAAGTTTAGCGATTCTATTTATTCCATTTACTACTACGAGTTTTATTTATTTCAAGTTTAAAGAATTCTATTACATTCCGTACATTTTCCCTGAGAGCATTGCGAGTTGAGTCCAGATCAATTTATGAGTTGGCTGCAAATAATAATAATAATAATGTTGACACAACAATCTATGAAAGAACTAGGCCTCCTTCCCATAAGGGGATTACTGGACATGCATTATTCTTTTCCTTATACTGGATGAGGTTGTCAGTCCCATGCCCGTGAATCAAATGCAGTGAAGCTCACTGGATGCAATCCGAACACCTTTAACGCAAAAAAAAATCCTGGTGACCTAAAGGGGATTAGAACCCAGGCCACTTGCATCATAGAGCGAGTGCTCTACCACTTGACCCATTTAGTGCCTGTTGACTTCAAATAGTTCCATCTAAAAGAGTCAACTTGGCAGCCGCTTGTTCATATGTTAATTAGATTTTCGCAAAGTTCAAATAAAAATCTCACGACTAAAACCTTTTACGGTTTACTTCAACTTAATTTTTTTTCCTTTTCTGTGATTGAGGTCTCTTTGTGATAAAGAAAGACGTTGAAACTTCGGATGATGGAAGTTTCGTATCAATTTCAACAGCTCTAGTTTTTTCTATTTTCTTAATGAATCTAACCGACCGATGGTAAAATATAATTTTAAAAGTGGAATTTTCGGAGGAAAGCTCCGTCCGGATGCGATAACTGAGCTTATGGAGCATTCAACTCAATAGAGGTCAAAAACTCATCTCTAGAGCTTTATGCCCTTGACACACCAACGACTTAAGTCGAGAGGCGACTTAGTGGAAAATGATAGAAATGCGGTTTAACCATTATTTCGGATATAATTACGCTAAGCCGTCTCTCGGCTAACCCTCAAGTCTGTCAAGGACCTTAGACATGCTCCGCCCCTTCCTCAGAGATCTAGTAATTTCAAAGATCAACGGGTTTTGTTAGATCGGAAATCTTATAATCTTGATGTAAGGGTTCTAACAACTGAAGTTGTCCCAATAACTGGAGAGTCTTTGATGCGATGTCTCCGAGATCTTCGTATCTCCATCCTGGAACCCTCTTGCTAAGATTATTAGATTCTTTACGTAACGAAACCTAGTGATCTTTGAAATTTCTCGACTACTGAGAAAGGAACGGAGCATGTCCAAAGCTACGTAGAAAAGTAGAATTTTTGATCTATTGGGTTGAAAGTTCCAGAACCTCTATTGTCGAATCTGAACGGGGTTTTCCTCTGAACATTTCAATGCAGCTGAACCGAATTTGAACCGAATGATACAAAACTTCTGCTATAAAAAAATTCAAAACCTTCCCCAACAAAATTTTATTTTTCAAAACAAAATTTAAGCTAAAAAGGCAAAAATATGAGGAAATCGGGTGTTTTATTTAAATTTTAAATTAAATGAAATAATTGTAAGTAATGGAAATGAAATTAAATTGATTAAAAAAGTATTATTCCAGATTATGTTCTGAAAACCTGATTTAGTGCAATTTTAATTTTATTTCAGGAATTTAATGTAACATAATTAAAATCAAAATATTGATTTGACTAAATTCTTATTACTTTTCTACTAACTAAACTGTTTTTTGGCTTAAGCCGAGAGACAAATTAGTCAGAAAATGATAGAAATATAATCTAATCATTATTTTGATTATAATTACGTTAAGCTGTATTTCGGCTTAAGTCGTAAGTGTATTTAGGGCATTAAATTTCCAAAAATTGGTCTTGTTTAGACCGTCAAACCCAGAACTTCTCCGTTTCGTTGAATTTTAGAGAATAAAATATTTAAAAATATTCGGAATAAATAAGCCAATTCCTTCATTTCGCTACTTATCCACCCCTTGAAACAGACGATGAGTTTATGCCATTCAGTTAGATTTCCATATCAAAGCTAGTTAATTTGACAAAAATTCAAAAAGAAACTCACGAGTCAATTGAATCATCATTACTGGGAAACGTGACCGTGACGCGTGATGAATAAACAGGTGAGATAATGGGGATTGGATTGAGGTATCGCCTCGTTGGATCTTGGGCGGAAAATATGTGACTTTTTGCAGGAGTCAAGATCAAAGTGTCACGGCTATTCAACAATACGCCCAATTTTCCACACAATTTTCTCTGCAAATGCGGAAGCGTAGGAGATGAATTGTCTTATCGAGTGGAATAAAAAGCATTATTAATCTTTCTTAGGTTACACTTGAGCCTTCTCTTGTACTCTGTTGTGGTGAATACAAAAAAAGGCAGCCGTTGTTAATTGAAAAATAGCAATTTGCAGAATGTCGAAAGAAATTTCGCGTCTTTCCCGCCCAATTTTCTCACTACACAATAAAACTTTCTTGTGAGATTGCCGGTGGACAAAAAAAAGCTCCTTCTGGTGTTTGAAAGTCTTCTGTGGTAGGTGAGAAAAAAGAGGCGACAACCGAGACACGATCTACAATGGTGATTGTCACTTAAGATGTTGTCTTTTCCAGCTCAATAAAACTGTTTAGACCCATTAAAGTGGAGTCTCAAGTGATTGCCCATGGTGTTATTAAAAATAAGACTTTTTCGATGATCATACCCGATGATCTATTGCATAATCCCCCCGCATTTGAGTAATTGATCGATACTGCAGTCTAAGTGGATGCTGAAACATGGAAAGGTGGATTATGTGTTCAATTAGAAAAACATTTAGCGCGATTCTCTTATAGGCACTTGCTTTTCCTTCGTCTTATTAGGGCCTGCCATGGGGTCACAAGATTGGGTGTGATTTTTATCGAATTACTTTTGCACATTTTGTGCCCAGGAATTGCATCTTGCTTGTGGGATTGGGATTAAATTGCACATTAGTTTCTAGTTTTCCGCGCCAATTTTGTTGGATGAAATTGATTGGGGGAAGTACCACCTCCAATTGCTTTCTTTTGTGAGAAAAGTGCAATTGTTATTTGCCTCCAGAAGGCACCAAGAGAGGTCAAAGAAAATCACACTTTTCCCGCACATATTTTTACTTCCGCTCAATGTTCACTTTTATGGAAATTAGACCATATACATTTCATGAAAATTACAGAGAGAAATTTTTGTAAGGTATTTGAATCGCTTTGGAAATCCGTTGAAGTGATGCAACTAGTCAATGAAACTTAAGAAAAAATACTAATAAAATATGGATACATAGGTATTTGCAGAATATTAAACATTTACCGTAAACTACTATCGCCCAAAAAAAATCCTAATTAAGGACTTCATATAGTAAGGTGGGGTAACTGGATCGTTTTCCGAAGAGTGCTACTTAAACGCTTGTTTTTGGACTGATGAAATTCTTTTTTACTTCTTCTAAATCCATAGAATTATTCACTGTTTCATTCAGAAACATAATACAACAAAAATTATCAAAAATATAAAAGAAAATTTATAAAATAATGATAATACTAAAATAAGTCAGCATGCACTAACTGGGTCGCCTTATCTCTAATTCACTTTTAATTAAACCTTTCGATTTAAAATACTTTTTTCACAAGGAAAAAACAATAAATGTTTTCAATCAACCAGCTATCATTAGCGAAAATATCACTGCTAGAAAATTTTTATTGAAGAACCCAGCTGGCACAAGATTGAAATGAGTCGATTACACTCAATTATTAAATGGATAAAAATATTATTTTTGCTTTTTCTCAAACTTGAATAGTTATATTATGTTACTGTAGTGACTATATTATGGAAATAAAAATAAAAATATTATTTTAAGTGGATTAGACATGAACGATCCAGATAGCGAAGTGAGGCGCCCGAATTAGCACACTTGACTATAAGCACTTATTAAGGACTTATTTTATATACTTTAACGGAGCTCTTATTTAAGGGCATTGACAATGTCTTTCATTTTAATATTGCGCTCGTAACACCTTACCTTGTGTTAGCCGAATATTCCCGGAATAATTTTTATGCCCGTTTTTGGGACAGAGGGAGTAGTATATGGTCGAAACTATTAATAAAAATAAATAGAACTATACAATAATAAAAAAATTAATAAATAAAAGTTATTAAATGTAGTCACTTATTCACTTTTGAATTACTCTCATTATTAGATTGAGATATTCCTAAAACGACTAGTTTACTTCTACTGTCCCATTTGTCCCAATAATTTCAAAGTGATCAAAAAAATTAGAGAAGTAATCTTCATAAACTTAACTTTTTATTGTGTCTAGCTTAAAAAAAATAATATTTTTTAAAATAAATCATTATTCTTGACTAAACTAAACCATGATTACGATTTAGGGGTTTGGGACAATTCACTTACAATCTACCGCAGAGTGGGGTAAACTGCCTTTATGTTTATGTTTGTCATCTGTTAGTTTAGGTTCTTTTAGATATAGTGATACAATTCAAAAGTGTTGAAAATTGATTACAATTCGATTACAGAAATTTTAAGTATTAACTGTCCCAAATTCCGCAGTAAGGGAAGCGAAATGTTGACAATTTTCTACACCACTTTAACCATATTTTCTACATTTGAAAAATTAAATTATATTTAAAAAAATTGTAGAAGAATCTGGATAAATCAAAAGCCGAAAATATTATGATTTTATCAACTAGATGTAATATTGAATCCTTATTAATCAAATGCACATAAGTTAGGAGGATTAGTATAGATTTTGGGACAAGATCATTTCATCCTAAACTTTGCATGGGAACATTTTCTGCTAAATTAAAATCACAATAAACACTAGAATTTTAAATAAATTGAATAGTAATAAAATGCAATCAGCAAGGCTTTAATACATGATTATGGTAAATGCTTCTTAATTATTAGCTAAGATTCTATACAATCACGTTTTTCATTGCAAAAACATAAGTAATGGATAAATCTTCTCCAAATAAATCCAATTCTTTTGATTGCCTTTGAATCAAATAATGCACACTATTGTTTTTATTGTTCTTAGTTTTATATTTATAATTTTCTTTAATTAATAAAAAGTCAAATTGTTTTTCAAAAAGATTAGTAAAAAAAAATCGAATAGAAGAGGAAGGTAGGATACTTTCAGATACGTTCAGACATCTAAAGTTTATTGCAAAAACACATTTAATAAACATTTAAAAATTAGTCACTCTATAATTAGTCCCTCTATAATAAATTTATTATCCCAAATTTTTATATTTTCGAAAACCGTGTTCGTGAAACTGTCCCACCCTTCCCTACTCTGATTTATTAGAATGCAATCATCACAATGCCGGCATCAGAACGAAAGTTTAATCTCATTTGCGAATGTCTGTTATATTTTTCTTATTAAAAATCTGCACATGAAGCGATTTGAAATCTATATGATTAATTACTCTTATTTCACTTCAGTCGAATTTTATTGATTAAATTTTACAAAGAGATCATATGAACATTTCATAGATTTTTTTTTAAAATATATCTCGGAAGTCTTATTTTAACACAATTTAGCATACCCTAAGCTAAGAGAAAGATAATGTCAATGCAAAATTGACAAATGATGATTCGAGTTGACATTTCTATTATACCCTTGAGCATAACCTTGAGCTATTCCTTCTGTAGACTTTGAAAGGCAAAATGAGAACAAGTTCGGTATAGTGTTGATTTTTTAAACAAATTTTCTACAACAGATGAATAAATCATGTCAGAAGAGATTATGATACTCTCTTTTTTCAATCTATTAATCATCTTGGAAATCCTATTTAAAATTTAAAACAATACGAATTGTAAGAAGTGTTGTATTAGTCAATTTTTTCATTGAAAATCGGAGCACAATAATTCATTGTTTAACATATTCAATTTTCAAAGTTCAATAATTCATTGATAAGACTTTCCTCTTTAAATAAATTTCAGCTTTCAACGTTTCTGGCGTTCACAACATTTATTGGAAGCACGTGTGGCATAAGAGTAGATTGGAACACAAACAAGGGTCCTATTGTTCCGCCTACATCAACAAAACCTCCAGTACCCAAGCTCCCTTACCGAGATCCAGCACCTGTTTGGGAGGATCAGTCTAATGATATCCCCAATCCAAACCCTTATGTGTAAGTATTCAGTAGAGTATCAACAGCAAGCATGTGGCAATTTAATTTTTTTTATATGGTGCTATTTGAAGACAATTCCTAAATTGATCTCGGACTCAGCACACAGTGCTCCGAGGAAAAAATTTATTTAAACAAAAATTTAGTATATTTATCCCTCCATACGGAAAGGTATCTTATAATACGGAAAAACTTTTCACTTTCAAAAACTTTTTGCTAATAATTTTATGACTATTTTCCATTGGTCGTCTTTCATTTTTATGATTTATTTAGTTCTATTCTATACGCAGATTATTTTGTATAAAATTTTTATTTTTAAAGAACATTAAACTTCTTGAATACAGAATAAATTCTAAAACAAATGCTTTACATGTCATATCAGAAAAAATCTAGAGGATAAAGGGAACATATGAAAGAATTGCTAAGTCGAATATTGATAATACAAATAGAATAGAATCAAGCCTAAAACAGGGTAGAATCAATCCCTATGTGGGATATAGTAGATATCTAGTTTAGAAAATAATTTAATCCCTAAATTCAATAAAATTTATTCGTAGTTGGGAATTTAGAATCCATTCTAAAGTGGGTTAGCATCGATCCTAAAATAAATCCAAAATTGAATAGAATCAAGCCTGAAATGGGTAGAATCAATCCCAAAATGAGACAGAAGCAATTTCTACATGTTTAATGGTTGGTCGGTAAATTCCTAGTTTAGAAAAAAATGTATCCCTAAATGGAATAAAATCAATTTAAATTTGGGATCAATGGAATCAATGAGAACAAAAAGATCAATCATAGTTGTTCAATTTCTATGTGGGGTATAATCTATCCCTCGGGATAGTTATAATCTATCCCTAAATAAATCATAAATGGAATAGAACCAAGCCTAACACAGTATGCAATCTATTCTAAAATGGGTCTGACAATAGATATGGTAGATCCATAGTTGAGAAAAACTTATCCTTAAGTGGAATAAAATCAATCATTAGTTGACAATCCCATACATAAATGGGATTAAAACAAGCCCAAAATAGAATGAGATCAAGCCTAAAATAGGATAGAATCAATCCCTGAATTGGATAGAATTAATCCTTATCAAGGATAGAGCAGATCCATATGTTAGAAAAAACTATCCCTAAATGGATTTTAATCTATTCATAGTTGGGATAGAGTTCATCCCTAAATGAGGTAAAATCCATCCCTTAATAAGTTTAAACCAAGTGGAAAATGGAATAGAATCAAGCTTAATACAGAATGAAAGCAATACCGTAAGTGGGGTAGTTGGGGTTATTCATCCAAAAATAAGATTAAATCAAATCCGAAAAGTAACAGAATCAATTTGTTTGTGAAATATGATAAATAACTACTCTATATGGAAGAAATTAATCCGTAAATAGATTACTAAAACAATCATCCGGTGATTATCGCATGGGAAAGTTCAGCCCAGAACGAAAGACGTTTCTTTCCAGAGCTTTCGGGGTCCTACGCATCTTCTTCAGTGGCCGAAAATGTCAGGTTTGTGGGACTTTGTCATTCTTGGGGGTCAAAGGGTACATGAGCAACCCTTTATCCCTCAAAAAAAAAAAAACAAAGCTCCAGAAACCTGACATTTTCGATCACTAAAGAAACGTGCGTACAGTACTGAAAGCTTTTGGGAGAAAAGTTTTTTATTCTGGTCTGAACTTCCCATCTAACGATCACCGAATTAAAATTTTTGGTAAATTCTTACGGCGGTTTTTTGCCTTAAATAGATTGTTATCCATTAATAGATTGGATAGAGTAAATCCCTAAAGGTGGTAAAATCTATCCCTAAATTCCACTAAAACAATCCCAAAATAGAATAAAATTTGTCGTTTGATTTATACATCAAATACAATCATACCCATACTCTACAATCATACTTAAAAATTGTAGGATTAGGGATTAGATTCGTTTGGAATAAAATTCCACTGTTGCTGATAGTTCATTTCTCTCAATTAAACTACTAATACCGTCTCAGAACCAATTCATTTATTAAAGGATTTTTTTCTTGATTTAGATACGTCCTTCCACCTCCAGCTAGGCCACCCTACAACCGACACAACTACAAACAGAGGTCAACAGAGAAGCCTGAACAACCTACAAAGGCGCCAAACTATGGTACCATCGTCAGTCCTCAGCAAAATGAGATTCCACATGATGATCAGTATGTGAAACCAGTTGCGCATCTGGCTGTTCAGTACGTTCCAAATGTAGGCTTCAAGTACTATGCAGTTATTGCCTACAATCCCTACGTGAAACAGTCTAAGAATGTGTACGACAAACCCAATGGAAAGTACAATGCCAAGCTGAAGAAGTACAAAGCCTACGAGGAGAAGGCAAAATTCGCACCTTATCTCATGGTAAGTTCAATCACTCCGCATCTTGGCATTCCCATTGAAAGGTGATTGTCTCTTGTTGGCGGGAAAATACGTAAAAAAGTATCATTGGGATAAAAACAAACCTTGTGCGTGTAAAATGTAAAAGTTGAACATTCCGAAAAGAATAGCACTTTATTTGGTTATCATGGATATTCATCTCTTGAACAGACGCATCTCAAAAGATGCTTTGTGGATGGTCTATTGATGAACTTTTGTGAATAGACAAGTTGTTTATTTTTTTAATAGAGTATGAAAGGAGAGAATAAATTGATATGTCTTTTTAAGAGGAAATTGTTGAATTGACTAGAGATTTATTCACAATTAAAATTTTATTATTCACTTGTTTTATTTATGGGAATACTTTGCTAAAGTACTGTTTTATTAGTCATTAGCCACTGTGCATCTGAGACAAGGTAACAAGATCGACAGTGTTGTCTTTTAAGTGTCGTTTTCTTAACGCAGGAAAATATAGAAGTTCTAAGGGAGTTTAGTTTTTTTTTACGCTTTATAAAAATAAACTAGAAATGCTACTATAAAAATTATTATATATGCTACTATAAAAATTATAGAGAAATGCATTTAGGGAGAACAATTTATCGTTAATATATTTTTCTGAATAATCTTTAATATTTTAAAGAGAAGAAGGGAGTTTAACAAAATAATATCAAAGTATTTATGAACCAATAATTTAGTACATGCCTGTTCTAAAACAAATTTTTTGACAATTTTGCATATTTCCAGTTAAGATAGAAGTTAAGTGATTAATTTTTATAATTAAAAAAAATACAACAATTTTGTTATCGGGTGTGAATTTTGACAATATAAGTAGCGTCGTGCCTGTACTAAATATTCCGAATCTTCCTTAAAAAATCCAGTTTTGTGTTTCAACATATTGTAAATATTTTCTTGTTATTTCTATAATAAGCTAAATTTTCAACTATTTAAAAATTGATTCATGGACAAGTCCATGGATTAGTTTAGAACAGGCATGTGCTGAATTATCAATGTTTATCAATATAAATTATTTTATGTAGCTGTACCAATATCTCAATATTTGGAATAAAATGAATACACGAGTGTATAAAAGAATATAATATTAATAACTATGCAAAGTATAAAAATATATTTTTAATTTAGAACATCCAAAAAAAACTTAAAAAAAAAGATATTGCGAAATACGTTTCCAGACAAGACGAAAAAAATTTAATTATATATTCAACATTATGCTTAATTTCAAATTGTAAAGCAAATTTTCAATATAAAATATATATTATTTGAAAAAAGTTGCATCTTAATTAGTCATTTTTATTATTTGTTCTAAAACAGATTTTCCTGCTTTACTCCATTTAGTTCAAGTGAAACTGCAAATAAAAACGAGAAAATTAATTTACAACTTTTAATTTAATATTTTATTATGTTTTTTCAATATGAAATACGCCTTTACGCTTGTACTAAAAATTTCAGAAGGGTTCTGGAAAATCATGAGTACTTTTTTTATCAATTTTTAATATACATTCTCAATGTAGAGTGAATTTAGTACCACTTATGTACTAAATTTTTTACGACACTTTCCTCAAACAAACCAAGTCATCAAAAGAAGTCTATTATTATTTTTTAATAATGAAGCCATAAAATTTTGCAAATAATAATGTTGAGTTATTCACTTAGCACAGATCTGTTCTAAACTAGCTTTCTATGTTTTAGTGCAATAATAGTTAGACTGCAATTGAGAAAACCAAGAATAATTTATTAAAGGGCTTAGATAATTTTATGATTACTTCTTTAGATTGTTCCGGTATTTTTCCATAAGGAGAATACCTACATGTCTGTACTAAACAAATATAAATGTATAGAGAATATTGATGGATTATTTTCCTTATCTTTGTGCAAGCCAAACTTATTGTTTCACCTTATTGATTCTTTGGAAATTGTGAATTCCAGGTATGGATTGTCTTTAGTACAGTCGTGTACTAAATTTTATATCGATATGGAATACTGTATTCAATTGAAAATGCACAAATATTGAATCTGATGAAATTTACGACACGCTTATCATCCAAGATCAGTCATCAAACATTTAATTAAGTCATTAAAGATTATTTAATAATAAAACAAGACCAGAAACCCGTAAAATCTTGCAAAGTTTTATGCAATTTGAATAAATTGAAAGTAAAAATTGGTCTACGAACGAGATAGCAATCTTTGATCTTATTCTTTCATCAATCTTATATTGCAACTTTTTTTTTATTTCCTCTTGGTGAGTGGATTGAGTTCACCTGGCGAAGATGAAAGTGACGTTCAATCCAATAAAGTCTCGTGATACTATCAACTTGACAAGAATCTCAACACATATTTTGATGTGTTGTCTTGACAAAATCACCTCCAAGGTGTACACTAAACATTATCATCTATGTTAATCTTTGATCGATGCATTTTATACTAAGAAAGTTGTTTTTTTTTGCAGTACATTCCAGTGCCACCACCTCAACAGGTACCTCCCTATGGCTTCGTGAGCCAGAAGGCTCAGGTGAGCAAATCCTGAAAATTGCCAGAAATTGTGACTGATTGTTAGTTTTTTTTGTGTTGGAAAAATGCCGCGGAGCACAATCGACCACTCTTTCAAACGCAAGAAACTCTCTTTGGTGAGAGTTACCCAGCAAAAAAAGTAAATAAAAAGAAAAATGTTTCCATCTATTATTACAGAATAATACTGTGTAAATAAAATTACGATGTAAAATTGATAAAAAGTCTTTTTTCTTCTTTCTTCGTCAATTTGAGATGCCAATTTGGGATGCGGAGAAATGTTAACGCTCTATTGAATGGATCATTCAAATTTATGCGCTCGTTCAAATTACATGAGCGTTTAACGCTCTTTTATGCTCAAATTCCTCAATGCTTTCATCTCACAAAATTTTAGCATGAGAATTCATCTCGGATAGCTGCACCTGTGTTTCCGCCAAGGAAGGAAACTGATCAACTGGAATTACTTAACAGCACCTCTAAATGGATATTTATGCTCTCAGCGGTTCTAATAAGGCCAATTTAATGCACAAGTCAACATGTATAATTTTCTCTCTCACCAACTCTTTCTTACATTGTTTCCCCAGCAAAAACAACCTTCAGAGTCTCAGGTATTTGTTAACATTATATGAAAACTTATTAATTATGCTTGGGAGTCACGAGATGACAAATGAATTTCCTTCAATCATCCCTGGTTAAGAGATTTTCCGTCGTCACACAGTTTCAAAACACTAACGAACACATATTGTTGCCTTTTTAATTGAATTAATAAACATTGACGATTTATTGCATGGCACATTTATTCACCTTTAATGATTTTACCATGAGACTCAATAAATATCTCACCAAATTGCTTTTGCACAAGTCTTCTGCTATGCCTCAAAGAAATTGAGAAAGACTTCAGAGGTACCGTAAGTGACACCAGAAGAAGAATTATGTGGTGAAAAATTTTCGAGAATTAATCATTATTGTTGACAAGATGTATTTGAAACTAAATAGACAAGGATTGCCAATGAAATTATTACTAAATTCTCTAGAAGAGACAAAGAATCGAGGGGCTTTCCACTACAAGAAAGTTTAAGCAGTCTTTAGGCTGCAGGCTGAGTCAAGTTACTGAAGGTCTCAAAATCCTAAATAGCAGCCAATTTTATTGCTTTTCAGAATCTATAGGGTAAGTGTGCCAAATTTCGGGCAGCTTGCAATTTCGGCCATATTTTTTATTCCTCGAATTTCCATGAATTTTTAATTTTTGCATACTCTTGAGATTGTACAATGCAAAAAATAACAAAAAATTTCGCTTCAACGAGCAAGATGATCTGAAAAAGACATTGAAAGAATTCTGGAAGGGCAAGGAACTATGAGAATGAAGGTGTCCGAAATAGGCCACCAAAGCTATGTCTACATTTTTATTCATTTTAAAATATATTAAGAGTGATTTTAGAGAAAATAAAGATGATAAACTGTCTGCAAGGTTCCAAGCAACACTCCTTATAAAAGAGTAACAAAAATATTCAATTTTTATTAAAAATATTACATTTCAAAATTGAGACTTTGTCACTTGCATGCAACTATGCCGAAATTTAGCACACTTACTCTAGGTTATTTGACATTAAAAAAAACAATCCTAAATTCATCCAAAACTCTTGATTTATAATGATTTAATACAATTAAGCCATATACCTAAGCCTTAAGTATAAAGGCCGTATTACGTACCTGAATTATTTAAATCACAGAATGATAAAGATAGGGGAGGTTGAGGAAGTTACAGGGATCCATCCATATTACTGGAATTGCGCTGTGTATTCTCAAATAGTCAAGACCCTAAGAAAGTAGCTATTCTTTGTTAGCCTAATTGCCTATATAGGTAAAGTTTAGAAATCTTTCAAAAAAATGAGCTACATAAAACTGTTCGACAGTACCCTAATTTTCTTAAAATCTTTATTGTCTTTTGTAAAAAAAGCCATTGCAATAAAAATTGATTTCGATCATTTATTTTTTGTCGGTTGGATCAGCTGCTGTACTAAGTGTATTTGCTTTGCGTCTACGTTTATTGCAAACGCTATGTAGCGATGAGTCTCTTACAATGAATGTAGATACACAGCAAATAACCTTAGCGCAATTGCTAATCCAATCGACATGCGACGGACGTTTTGTAGAATTTGGACTAAAACAGATTGACTGACTGATTGACTGACTGAAGAAACCTGTAGACCACGGCACACACCTTATAATCGTACACAGGAGAAATATTTCGTAAAAGTGTTCCTAAATGTGAATCCCCATAGAAGACTTATAAAATGTTCATAAATCGCATAATTCACTAAACAATTCGCAAAAGTTTGTACACTGTCTCACAAACATTTATTTGTAATATGATAAGTTAACGAACATTTTTTGTTATTTTCCAAACATTTCTTCTTAAATATTCGTAAGCACTCAAGAATAATTCATGAAATCTTGTCAGTTTTTGTAAAGTTTTACCAGGCATTTAAAAATGTAAGAACAAATGTTTGTAAAAAAACAAAAAAAATGCTCATAAAGTGATAATGTTACGAACAAAGTTTGTGAAAAATACAAACTTTTACGAACATTTTACTGACTTGTACGATTTACGAGCATTTCCTAATTCTCCAGTAAGAATTCATAAACATTTACGAACAATTTTACAAAACAATCAGTGTAAAAAAGCACGGGTTTGTATTACTGTCATTTATGAATTTAAATAATTTTTTAAGAAAAAAAAAACTTAAGGAACCACTAAGATAATATAACCAGTGCCAAGTGAACAAACATGTATGTATGTCTCGGATAAACATGATAATATCCACGCAGATTTGTTTACCACTATTATCAAATTGAAAAATTAAATATTTAATTTTTCGTTTTTTATTTAATTATTTAATTTTGGTAATGAAAGAAAATCCCTATACTTTCTGAAAAAAAAAAATCATATTTGATTTGTAACAAATTGCGTTTAGCAAGGAGTAACTAATAAGCAATCAGATTGAATTGAGTTCATTATTATTACAAATAATATACATATGTCTAATTTCCCCCTAGGTTTTTCCAAAAAAGAAAATTTCCTGGGTTTCCTGAAAAATCATATGGGTTCCCTGGGTTTCCCGTGGGTTCCCCGAGTGTCCTAAGTACCTTGAAAAATGTATTAGATCTCTAAGTTTCTTGTTTTTTTTCCCGTGAATTTTCTGAAATATATAGGCAGGGGTTCTATAGATTGCAAATTTCATGAAATTTCACCTTAGTTTCCATCTACAATAGACGGAAAAACGTGAAATTTCATGAAATTTGTCATCTATCGGGTTCCTTTAAAACTATATGGGATTCCCTGGATTTGTTGTGTGTTCCCCGGGTTTCTTGTCAATATCCAGCATTTCTTATGGACTTTCCTGAGTAGGGGAAAGTGGTCTGCCTTTGAACGTAAAATAATGTTCAAAATTTGAGATTTTTTTCAGAGTAAACTACAACATGAGTTTTACTTTGCACTACACCAAAAAATTCTCTTGTTCATTGAGCTTCTATGCTTACCCCACTCAGGACTCGCAAGTCCTCAGTTTTTCCTGGTGAGAAATTTGAAAATGTGATGTCGATATATTCAAAGGTAGCCTGCATGGTCTGCCTTTGAATGTGGTTAGGCAGCCTTTGAATCTTATTCTTTCACTGAGAATATTAGGGCTGTAACATTAAACGGCCCATAATTGATTAGCATGAACCCTAATGCACTCAATAAAACCAATACTGTAGTCAAAAGTCATTATACAACAACATTTTTTACATTTTTCTGAAGCACTGTTTTTCACTTGAAAATTTGTAATAAAACGCAATTGAAGTTGACAATTGTCAGTTTGAAACATCCTGACCGGAGTAAGATAGCATGTTATAAGTATTTGTATGACATTCGTCAGACCAAAGTAGGAGTTCTATTCTGCTCCCGGACAGGAAGCTGTCAGACGTTTCAATGTATGTAAAGAGAGGATTCAAAGGCACACAACATTAAGATTCAAAGGCTGCCGCAGAGCAATATTTGCAAACTTTTATCACCCACAAAAATTGTCTCATCTGAATCAAAATGTATTTGGAGAAATACCATCCAAGAATAACCTTCTATGATTCACAATAGAAGATTTGTTCGAAAAATTATTTTGATTGTGAAAAAACACATGAATTGTGGAACATCAAAATTACAGTTTAAAGCTCAGTTTGGTTTTTTTGCCCTAGCACCTAGAAAATAAGAGCTAGGGTCTGCATTTTTTTGTGACTTGTGAGGATTATGAATAGCTATCTAATAGTTAATAGAAAAGAATTTATGCTTTAAAGATAAATGAAAAAATTACAATATTCAAAGGCTGCCGCATTCAAAGGTAGACCACTTTCCCCTACTCTAAAAACATTTGGGTTCTCCGAAAAATGTATTGGCTCCCAGGGTTAGAGGTCTACGCCTGGATTTCCTGGGTTACTCCTAATTTTCTAATGACTTTCTTGAGAAAATACCTAGGTTCCCCGGGTTTCTCATGGGTTTCCCGAGTTTCCTGCGTGCTCTAAAAAATGTATGGGTTCCCTGAAAAATATTTAACGTACTCTGACTGAGTTCCTTAAAACTGTATAGGTCCCCCGCTTCTCCATATGCTCTCTGGCCGGAGTTTCCCGAAATGAGTTAGGGGAAAGTGCCCATGCTTTGCATGGTCCCAAGTTTCATAATGACTAAATTTTTCCTATGTTTCTGAATAAATGTGACTCCGCAATGTATTTGAAAAACATGATACTATTCCCTAGTTTTTATAATGTAGGTGCGATGTGTCACATTTATTGAAAAAAATAGGAAAAATTTAGTCATTATAAAGCTTGGACCCGTGCAAAGTATGGGCCTGGGCACTTTCCCTCTACCCCTATTTGGTCAGTGGTCTATTCAAATCCCTATGAGATCTTAAGAGATCTTTATACAGGTTTGGAAAAGAAAAACTAATTTTAGACTTATTTTATTTAGCTTTGAACGACTTTTAATGCGAATTATAACAGTTATAAGTAGATTTGTGTAAAAATTAAGCTAGATAATTTTTATTTTCTTCTCCTATTCATTATTTCTCCTTTTTCCCTCTTTTTTTATTATCTGCAGATATCTAAATTTACTAAGTATTTATTGATACTTTTTATTAACTTTTGCTGGATCCTACTTCTTGTAATTTTAAAATAAATCGAAATTTAAATAAAATAGCGTTCCCAAAAACTGAAAAATTTCACATTAATAATAACTATTTTTAATTGAAGTAAATAGTTCAAGTCTTTTTTTAAACTTTAGATATATATATATATATATATATTTTTAATTTTAGCAACATTTATCACAAGAAGGAATTGCGAATTGTTGGAATTGTTTGTCTTTTTGACCTTCCTAGATTAGACCACTAGCCATGATTAATCACGGCTCTGTATAGAGCTTTTCAAATAAAATTAAATAATATAGCGCATTATTCATTCCCATTATATCTAATTGGGATTTTTAAAATAGTACAATAATTACCCATTAACTAATTCGAGTTATTGAGTTCGGTTGATTATTTCGAGAGGAATCTCAAAAATCTCCATAGCAGCAGTTTCTTAAGCTGGGTCATCTGCAAGCTCAATCGCGAATTAATCAAAAGCAAAGTGTGGCAATATTAATTGGAATTGCGCAGCTCAATCATCAAAAATTCAGCTCAAATGCGAATCTCTCATTGAGTCTATTAGGGAATTGTAAAATTGTAAGCTATCACAATAAATCAATATGTTGTCCAACCGACTCAATTTCCATCAGACGCTGTGGATTTTTTTTCTCCAGATCTGCCTTCAGCGAGCATTTTTTGGGCTGGTGATGCTGTCCAGAAGTCTAACGTATGTCAGGCAATCGAGTAATTTTCATCTTATGTTGTCCACAATCCATAAACAGTCAAAAGCAATTACAAACCCGCGATTTGCACTCAATCTCTGATTCGCAATTTCGTAAGCCTCTTTTTTTTCTGCAACTCCGTGAAAAGTCAACGATAAGCCACTTCATAGAAATGGATCGAATGCATTTTGGGCTTAATTCCATATTTTTGTTTTCTTTTACTTGCATTGCGATTTTGGTGGCAGATGAAGCAAATGTGGGTCAATTGGGAGATGAAACTGGCGATGTCTCTCCCTCATCCTTGACTTTATTTACTCCGATTATTTTTTTTTCTCTTAATTTCTCATTATTTCTCAATGGTGACATTCAGTGATGGGCTCTCGATGCTCTTTCACTTGCACCGAATTAAGGTAATCACTTCATAAAAGCGATTGATGCAGATGATCGTGGAGCTACTCTCGGAAAAATGAAGGTAAGACAGGTAAAGCGGCGTAAACATAAGAATCTTGTGATGTTCATGAGAATGCTGAAGGACGTCTGTCATGAAGATGGTTAACATTTGTAACATCTTGCTGGGTGATGAAACATCAAAAAACATAAGATGGTAACGAATTATGGAGCTATCATGTTTATATCAAAATTATTTGAAAGTTCATCCCATATTTGTTGTGATTTGCTACATTTTATTAAAAAAAAGCAAAAATTAGGAAGTTCTTCTTTTCAAATTGTCTAAAATTTAGTGCAAATTAAAAAAATACATCAACTGAAATAACAGTGTTTAGAAATGGGCATGACCTTTTATGTTTTACCATATTGTTCACTAATTTTTCGGCTCTACGGAGAATACAATTTCTGTACATTAAAAGCAGAGGAAAGCTTACAGGATTCGCACATACTCCAGCTTCGAACACTTCATATTTTTCCTGTATTCCTTTAATGAATCTGACTTTTTTTTTCGATCAGAACATGCGTAACTAAATACGAGCTATTATAATACATTGCCATTAGGTCAGATTCCTTAAAGAAATATAGGAAAAATGTGTACAGTTTAAAGCCAGAGTATGTGCAAAGCTTTAAAGTCTTGCCCTACCTAATAAAACTACGGGACTATATTAATTAAATTATTATTACAAGATTCTAATTTAATTTAGGCAACATCAAATAATGATCATGACTTATTAAAGTGAAAGTATTAAGAAAAAAATAATAACAAAAGTGTCGACAAAGCATCAGAACTTGACGAAATGCTCGATCTCGTGGCATACTCGATATAACACCCCAAAAGAATTTTTGCAAAATATACTTAGGGTAATGTAGAGCTATCCTATTTAAATTTTTTTTGTATCATTCGAAAAGTAAATGGACCATTCCGTAATTTGAAGGACCTTCTGACGACCGCTGTTAATTTTGTTTTTAATTTTATTTTACTGCTCGAACTCGAAGAGGCAGCAGTTACACTCTAATTTTTTTCAACTTGTAACAGGAATAAAAAACAAACGGTAAGAGATATCGACTTACCATCTTCGACGACCTCCCCATAAGTCAACAATATTTAGAACAGTCTTTTTCTTCCCCCACCCCCTTTCTGCCCCATCAAAATCATGTTTTTTTGCAAAAGCATTCTTCTATGATTCTGTAAAAGATGAAAACATTGAATGGTTAAATATTTTTAGATACAGTGATCATGGAGATTAAATTTCTGATTCAGACACCAGAAAAGTATTGACTGAGGCTCCGAATGTTAAACTAAAACACTTGTAAAAATGAAAGGATCAAATTTGATCATTTCCAAAATCATGGATGGATCATATTTGATCCTTTGAAAGGATCACTGGTGTCTCTTGAAATTTTGTATGCATATTTATCACGTTTGATTATGTTTAATCGTAAATTAATTACTCATATCATATTTCCCTCATCTAAGCGACCACCAAAGATGACTTTTACATTGTTTTTAATTGTTTATTCTGGATTTAAACAAGTGCCAAAACAAGGATACTTTCAAAGGAATCTCGATGATCCTTTCATTTTTAGAAGTGACTATCATGGCAGCGACTATCACTTGGTTCATCAATGACACTTTTCGTTAGGAATTTACGAAGTGTTAAAGGCCCAATTTCTTCAAGAATAGGGCGTAGTATATCAATGTAGCCCCACTCGCTCTCAGCACTCAACCTCATAAGACTGAGCCTCGTGTTAATGAGTTCAAGCAATTCGTATTGTTCTGCTGCATTTTTTTTTCAAAAATATGATTAAAATCGATTTGTAAATGACTAAAAGATAGCCCAAATAAATACATAGGCTTAGGAGTAGTACGTAACACCATCCAATTTCGGATAAAAATTAGTTATCGATTTATTACTTCTCTTACTGGACCATAACGGATTAGAATCGGTTCAGACTGGTCAGAGATCCCAAGACCTTTCTAATAGTACTAAACATTGATCCATTCTGTTGAGAAATATGCTCTTTAAACCCACCTTGACCTGATGGTAAAACCGTTTTGAGGAATGATTCAACCCATTCAACCGTTCATGGAGGATGGGGAGAAAGTGAAAGCCATGTTAACAGTACTTAGGCCAGCTCATAGGGGTCCCTCGAAGGTGACAGGTGAATAACTCGTTTGATTTGCGAAGTATTGTTGAGAAACGTGGCACTGAGTTGATAGAAGGTAAAATCGTTGGGATTAAAATAATAATTAGTAATTTAAAACACTGCTCTCTCGGTAGATTAAAATAAAATAAATAATAATGGTGGCACAATGCTCCATTGAGGAACTTAGGCCTTCCTGCAAAGGATGTTCGGGGCATCTATTATTATTTTTTTCTTAAACAGGGATGGGGTTGTCAGACCTATACCCCGTGGAATCAAGTGCTGTGAAGGGGAGTCGGACGCGGGACACTTGCATTAAGAGCGAGTGCTCTACCACTTGATCCATTGAGTGCCCTAGAATTATTATTGGTTTTACTGAAAAAATGCTATACTCGAGAAGAAAAATAAGAAAAAAGGATTGATATATCATGGATTAAATGGGATAGATGACGCGACAACAGGTTAAATGGCGGGAAGTAAGTAATAATAATAATCTATTTACAAATGATGTCATTTTAGGAGGGTTCATCATTTTCTAGGTCAGTAACAAAAACGAATATCTATGATAAAAAGATCAAGGAGATGAACTCCCCCCGTATGCGTCAGAGTGTGCAATCCTTTCAGGACAGGAAAACACTAAATTCTTTGCCAAAGCTTTCGACGTTTCAACGCGTCTTCCTCAGTGGTCAAATCTGTGATTTGTCTCTGAAATTCTGTCCACACTGTCCAGTCCATCCAATACTCCAAATGAGGATTTACAGGGAAAATTGGGAATTCGTGGCGGGTACTCCTTCTTGGACATTGATCTGCGGCCAACTACCAAAAATTTATGATAAACAATATTTTTAAAAATAAATTAATTACTGCTACTTCATCGATTTACACTGATATAGTCGGATTGGGAAATTTCAAGACCTTTCAAATAAATTAAAATTCGAATAGATCGGTTAGGAAATAGGTCATTTAGAGCAGTAGAAGTACATAGATCTTTGACCTTGAAAAATTCAAAATAGAGAATATTCCGGTTTTGAGTGTCTAGGGACAAAATTTTCACATCGACAAGTTATAAAAGATGTCCGAAAATAAAAGAAATCGTTGGATCTTCTTTCGATAAAACCCAAAAAAAACTTGATTTTGGGGGGTCATCGAACGCCGTAAGTCAATATTTCCTAAAACGCATTATATTGCTCTATTTGAACTCGAGTAATAAAATATTTTTCGAATAATTAAAAAATTGGGTAATTATACATTTTCAATCTTAAGGAGTTTAAATTTAATTAGGAATTATTAAAAACACTAAGACGGCGGTGGTCACTTAGAGATGGTAAAATTTCAGAAATTTCACAGCAGTCGCCACCTACTTTAGGCGGAAATTCATGAAATTTCTTGAAATTTACCAACTCTAGTCGCTATCATATAAACATTGACTTCCTTGTACACCTATATCTGTCAAAATTTTGCTTCCAAGAGCTTTAGCTCAAAAGCAGTATTTGAAATAAAATTAAAAAAAAAAATTAACATTAATATATTAACACATTAAATTTGTTCACGATCTTACAAATAGTAGCAGATGTTATTAGCTGTTGTTAGATAACAACAATAACAACGAAAATTTTTTGAGATGTTTCTGTGAATTTTGGCGAAATTCTCTCACTGAAACGAAAAAGTTCACTAAACTGAAATAAGAAATGTATTTTCTGACTTTCATAATTCGGATGAACAAAATATTGTGTAAGAGCAAGAAGTATATAATAAAGTTGAAGTTCCAAAATGATCCATCTTAAAATCACCTTTGATGGTGAGACCCAATAAATATAGACCTTCCTCCAAAGACAGCAAGAAAAAATGTTAAGAATTTAAAATGGTACAGATTATGAGATTTTTTTCACTATTGCAAAATTCTTTCAACTTTTACGACTTGACACTAATTTTTCGCAGCAAATTGCCATTAAATTTTTTCTTTTCTGCCCACTTGATGGCTGGAAAATGTGTGAAAAAGTAGTGAAGTTGGTGTACAAATTCATTACCATTAATGGATCAATTACTCTTTAGGATAGCAGCAATAAAGCATTAGCCAATGACACACGTTAATATGAGAAATCAGTGACCATAACTCATCAATGGGCAAATGTGAATTTCTCAGGCTCTAATCTGTCCGAGGAGATTAGCTAAGAAAGTGTTTGAATTAATTCAGCAAACGGTCAGATGCTACCATAAGCCACGATTTTATGATGTAAGTCTCGCTTCTGCTGACCCGCGAAGATGTTGCCTTTTTTTGCAGACTCCACGAAGATCGTTGAACTGCTTTTGGATGCTGGCTGAAGACGCGCCTGACCTACTTCTGATCAACGTCCGAAGATGAAGCACGTTCGAGAAACACGCGTCAACGCATTTGTAAATTCATTCAACTTTTACTTTCTCATCAATGTGTCTCACTCTCATTTTTTCTTCTCTGCGTGAATTTCTTCTTTAACACTCATGTTTGCATAATTTTCATGACCTTTCCACGCGATGGACAATCAGTTTGATCAGAGGTGGAAAATCACCTTAACAGCTATACATTGTATAACTTTCGCGTGTGCTTCACAACTTCAATTCGACAGCTTTTTGTGCATCTTCCAATCAACAACTTGTCCAAATTTGTCGCCCTAAAGAAGCAATTAAAATCATCAATATTTTACCAATTGCACCTCTGATTGACAGGGCTGAACGTGCTGTATTCCCATGACTTGTTATATACGAAAGTTCAACCAGTTGAGTAAATTTAATTTATAATTCAGTGTCTTTTCCCAGGCAGCTTACATCTGCATTATAGTCTACAAAACCAATAACTTTTGATCAGAGCTTAGGATTGATTTCAGTGATCCATCATTTCAATAGTTTAACATGTCATTACTCAGCTAAAAATTACAATCCAAAGAAAATTGTTATATCACAAAATTCTGTATTTGGGAGCACACAAATCCATATTGCTTTTGGAAAGAAAGCATATCATTTATTTTTTGTCCGACGTAACATGTATTCAAATTTCTACAAACAATCAATTGTATGTTTTATTAGGGTAAGTGTGCCAAATTTCGGCATAGTTGCATGCAAGCGCCAATGTTTCAAGTTTGAAATGTAATATTTTTAATACAAATTGATTTTTTTATTCCTTCTTCTTAAGGAGCGTGGCTTGGAATCTTGTAGACAGTTTACCGTCTTTATTTACTCTAAAATCATTCTTAATACATTTTAAAATTAATAAAAATTTAGATATAACTTTGGTGGCCTATTTCGGCCACCTTCATTCTCATAGATTCTTGCTCTTCCGGAACTCTTCCAATACCTTTATCAGATCATCTTGCTCGTCTTGCTCGTGGCCGGAATTGCAAGCAGGCCGGAATTTGGCACACTTACCCTACAAGAAGTTTAAATCAAATGGGTTACAAATTTGAACAGTATAATCCAATTTATTCATCTTTGTGTAATTCGTAATTGTGATCTCAAAAAATGTTTTGTCACATTTGTTTTTTATGTTTTTTTTACAGATTAGACTATGCTTTCTTATTTCAGGAAATACAAAAAAAACATAGTCTGGTCGGGTGAGTGGAAATTTAAAAATTGCTTAAATGAAAAAGATACGACCTTGTGTAAGAATATTTTACAGAAAGAATGAAAACCTTTTTGTAGTCACTGAAGAAGGTCCGTATCCGGACCGAAAGCTCTGGACAAGACAGAAAATTTGTCTTTCTTCTTAAGGTGAAATAAAATTTCAACTGGAGATTACCGGAGGTGTCCTCATTAAGATCTCAACATCGTCGTTGCGGTCTGTGAGGGCCAGTGACTTGGCTTCAACGACCGTCCTCGCGAAAATCGCGCTACCATGCTTCTCATAGGGTCTCTCCGCAATCATTTTCATACCGTTATGCCCTAGACACACTTACGACTTAAGCCGAGAGACGACTTAGTGGAAAACGTGGAAAATGATGGAAATGTAGTTTAACCATTATTTCAAATATGATCACGCTAAGTCGTCTCTCGGCTAATCCTCAGGTCTGTCAAGGGTTTCTTGGAAGCAAATGACATAACATTTATACGTAACACATAATTCATAAAGAATATCTTGTTTGATCGTCGATAAACCATCAACATTTATTGAAATAATTTTTAAGAGTGGTCCTGGAAAGGACCTTTTCGTGTTGAGTGTAGTCATAATTGCAAAGAATAGCAGGGTTTCACTTATATCGTGTTTGAAGTTTTGTACGCAAAATGTAGACTAGTAGACACTTTATTATTAGCCTCGTGGTGGAAGGATTAGTCACTCCCCGGGGACTGTCCAGGAGCACCGATTTAGTTCCCAGAAAGTCTTAAATACACGTGGAGGTTCCTTCTTTGCTCCTTTTCTTGAGACTTACACCGTTCGTTGGTGTGGGGTGCCTTTTTCTGGCTGCGGTTCGACGTGGCTTTTGATTGTCCTCCTTGTCCTCTCTTCGTCTCTGCGGGTCACTTTATGTTCGGTCCTTCGAGTCCCAGGAATTTTCGTTCTTCCTATTTGGCTCTGCTCTATGGGGTTCTTTCTCCTGGCTTCACTGGGTTCTCTTTCCCGGTTTCGTAAAGTTAATGTACAGGGTGCACCTGCAATTTTTGGGGGAGGACAATGGAGTGATTGAGGTGTTATCCCTACACTGAGAAAAATAGAGGGTGCGATTAACTTTTTTCCTCATAACTTTAACACTTTTTAGGTGTAAAAGTAAAATATAGCAAACTTTTTGTAATGTTAATTTTACACCTTTTTAAGGGTAAAATTAACATGAAAAAGGTTAACTTTAACCCATAATACACCTAAAAAGGGTAATATTTACACCGAGTTCGGATCAATACTGCAGGGTAAAATAAACATTTCCGGAATGTTATTTTAACTTTTTCGGATTTCTCTCAGTGTATAGGCGTTGGGTGCTGTTGAGCTTCCCTTACTTTGCTCTCATGTTCCACTTCTGCTGTACTTTCAGGACTCATAGAATGAGGGTAATTTTTGACAAATATCTTTAACCTTCGTCTGAACTCTAAGATGACCCATTTGGCCCCAAAGCAGGAAAGAAATAAAATACTATGTGAGTTGTTTAGTAACAGCTAGGAAGGCTGGGAGTGCTGAAGTGGAACAAGTAATGCTAAGAATCGGAATAGTACCTCAATTGAAAGCTCAAAAGTGGAAGTTAAGAATGGCAGCGTTGCTGAAGACAGTCTAGGTGTCTCTTAAGTTTTCTTCTAGCTAATAAAATATTCTATTGATCAGGCTCACGAGTGCTCTGAAGAATTCTGTGCCCTGCCCAAAGGACACTTTGATAGAGTTTCCGTAAGCCTAAAACTTCATCTCGTCATCTATTAGATTCCGAACAGGTTGTAATTGGATGGTTAGGGGAAACTGGGGCACCACCAAACACGGGGTAGCACCAAACACTAATTTTTATTTCTAAACTACTTGGACTATCTTGACCATTCCTTCAGTAGACAAGCATTCCTATAGTGCCTATAAATTCTTATAGGTCTTATCCTTAGAAGTCGAATGTCTGATTAAAAAATCACAGTGTTTGGTGCTACCCCGTGTTTGGTGGTACCCCAGTTTCCCCTACACCTTCCTCTGAGAACAGGAACAACTTAAAAAAGAATAAATCGAAGAAAATCATTTCAATGCTAAGCGTGAATAAAGAAAAAAAGATGTTTCCATATTTAACTGTGTTCGGGTAAAATTTGGAATTTTGGACATTGCAAAATTCCGGACAAATCAATTTAAAATTCTGACAATTCTTATAAAATATTTCTAAAGTTAATTAAGTTATTTCTGAAGTACTCTAGAATTGCATAATTACAAATCTTTGCAAGCTTTATTAAAGTCTTTGTCCGAAATTTCAAGCACAACAAAATAATTTTAAATTATATAGGTATTTCATTAACATTTTTGAATACGTGAAAAACTAAATTAAATAAATCAAAAGCTGTGAAGCTTTTAAGAATTTTGTTGCTGCCCCACTGTTTTTCACATGTAGAGAGACTGTGCCAAATTTCGGACATGTTGCGTATTATATTCATAAACCTACGTTCTATATGCTATATTTTTAATACTAATATATTTTTGATACGTTTTCAGAAGTATTATTCGCAATCATATAAACTTGCATATCATATTTAGTTTTTTTTCTCTAAAATTAGTGCTTTGTGTGCTGTATCGGACATCAAGTTTCTTGAAGTCTCTTATGCTTCTGGAATATTCTCAAGAATTTTTGTACAATATCTTGTTTGCACAACACAAGCTTTTTGGTCTTTTGGTATTGTACAATCCCTAGAAATTCAATAAGCAATAAAAATTTATAGAATTTTGAGAAGCAAAAGAAGTGTCCGGTATTGTAAGCAGTCTGAAATTCATAGTATTGAGCTATTATGTAAAATTGTGAATAAATCACTAACCTAATTTTATTTTGCTCTACTTTATTCAAAATACTGCCCCAAATTCCGGAACTTTTTATCCCAAGTGCGGCTTGTATAACAAATTTCAGTGAAAAAGAGATTATGGTAAATTGAATAATCATAGAATTAAAACAATTGCTTTGATTTGTGGATTTATTTCGACATGATATTTCCTTCTTACCTTAAGAGAAAAAAAGCTATGAGATTGGGTTAATTTTCATGAGGAAAAAGTGGCTAAAAATGTCACAGAACTCCTCAGAAATTTGCGGTGAGTTGTGGGAAAAAAGTTGAGAGAGTTATTCAATCGAATAAGGTAAATATTTCTTTGGTTGTTCACTTTTTTCTGCATTGATCGCAACATGAGCATTTTGAGGTATTAGGATTGAGGACAGAGTGGATATTAAATGTACTTCTTGTTTTTGAGAAAATAAGAACTATTTTGTTGCACTTTTCTTAATGGTTGAAGGAGTCAAAAGTGCAATTACTTTAATTGATGCTTGTCACATTTGACGTGAAATTCCCATCTCTTGCGCCAGTTTGGATGGTAATCATCGTAAATAGTGGCCCCAACATCGGACCCCTGAGGTAAAATCAATGCTGCAGTCAGGTGACAATTGCCTATCAATTAAGCGATTGCACTGGCAACATATGGCAACATATCGGCATGAGATTATGCATTGAGATTAGTGTCAAAGCTGTAAATATACCCCATTCATATCTAATTTATCCAACCAACATAAGCTTTGCTCAGATACTAATCTTTTGCTTTATATGGCCTAAACTTCTTCGGATGGAGAAGGTGGAGAAGAGGATCTCTGTATAATAAAAATCATGTCGCTCCGTGGAGTTTCCTTGGATACAGTTGGAATTTTCTGGGAATTATTGAAGAAGATTTGTAAAATTTATCGTGAAAGCATCAAAAGAAAGATTTGGATGAAAAGAAAATGCCTGCACTTATCTTGTTATTTTCCTTTCAATATTCTTTGAGAATTCATTAGGAATACCTTAGGATTTATCGAGGAATTCCATAGGAATTTCCAAGGAATTCCATATGAGCTCTTTAAGAATTCCTGAGGAATTCAACAGGAATTTTGAGAATCTCTGGATAATCATCATAAACATTTTTTCTTATTGATAAGACATTCCTACGTATTTTTTCACGTTCAAATAACATGGATTTATACGGAAAGCAGAACACTTTCAACTAAATTTTATAGGGTTATAATGCTTGAACCTCTTTAGATGGTAAAACTGGAGATGATGTGAGAGATCATCTTCAGATCTTCTTGCAGCTTTGCGTGTATTATTTAAACAATTGTTACATCATATAAATCGAGGAGTTGCAACAAAGCTGTTAATATGATGACTTTCTCTTTCCACAAGATACAATTTCGGACAACCAGACAGAATTCCACTGAAGATGCAACTGCTGGTGATTTTTAATTAAATCCCATCCGACTACCTTAATTAAAATGACCCATTGCACCATTCCTTAATGCATTCTAATTCATTTTCCAGACAATCTCTTTTGAATTTCCATGATTATTGCTTGTACCAAGGGGTAAAGATTACTCTTGGACGAGGTGTACATGTACACCCGATCAGAAGTGCTTAGAAGTCTTAAGAAATGGAAATAGGGCAATTTAATTAAAAGAGAATCTTGGTTTTGTTTTTAAATTAAAATTTTTTAACAAAACCTTTTAAAATTAAACAGCTTATAATTAAAAACAAAAAATATAGAAAGATTCTATGAATTTTATATAGAAAAATGTTGAAAATAAACCAAACGCCTCTTTCAATTTGTTTTACTCGTTTTACCTATCATATTCTCATTATTTATTAATGAATACAACATTGAACAGATACATAAACATGGAAGAAATATAGAATAAAACATAGAACATAGAAAACATAGTTTTTTTTTTAATTTCATACACCATTCATAAAAATTAGGTAAGATAACTGAATTGTAAAAATAGAAAATGTGCAGGGAACTTTTGAAGGATTCGAAGTGCTAAGTATAAAGGATAATGCAAAAGAATTTGAAAGTACAGGGACTGGTGTACAGATTTTTAACCATATTGCCCCCCCCCTTAATCTCCACCATAAAACAATCCAACTCGCTGATTGTGAGGAAAATGTGAGAAATTTATTGGTCAAGAATAGTAATTTTACAAAGTATTTAATGTTAAGTCAATTACACTTAAAGCCGTTATCATTAAGACCCTCCACTTAGCTCAGTTCTTGACCCCAAATGCCTCAAACTGCTCAATTCAAAATTACTTTGTATTACAAATTAATTTAAATTGTTGAATACCTAATCAATTTTCATTACAATTTAACTTCTTATTGGTGAAGCTAATTGGAAAAAATTGGTATTAAATTAAATAAATGGATACACAGATTAAAGATTGAACTGCAAGATGCAGCAGCCTGATATCTTCAATTTTATTCAACACTCTTCACTTCGATGAACGTTAATTTTGAGGTTGAATTCGAAGGTCTAATTAACCTATCTATCTATTCCCAGTAATTAGTAACAATTTAAATTCAGTACTTGTTACTTTTTTTTTCATTATAACACAAAATACTCTAACCTTTCTTGCTAAATTTTCTTCTACAAATGAAGACATTGTTTGGTGCAATTGAGATGGTTTCAACACTAATTGACCACCTTCTCAGTAAAAGAATTTCCTTGTTGTCCAGTTAATAAGAAAAAAGCTCACAATCTTAAGTTAACAAGGGGCAAAGCATATCTGTATTCCACTGACAAAGGCACATTGTTTTTAATATTTCGCTAAGATTTTAATAGATTTCTCAGATTTGGTTAAATTTCTGTGAATCTATCTCTAGTTTCATAAAATCATTTCAAAATTTTAGGGGTTTTGCAAAATCATTTCAAGGTTTCTAAGGTTTCGTAATAAGCTTTTAGTTCTTTTTTTATGATTTTGAAATGTTTAACTCAAGTTAACATTATTTTATCTTGGCTTGTAGGACTTTGCATAGTTCACAATTGCAGTGCCATTAAGGTTCAATGGTTCAACCAGAAATGGGTTATATTCCTGAATGAACCAGAAGTACTTCAGGCCTTCTGGATCCCGTTTAAATGTTGACGTATCAAACCTCACAGATTTCGAAACGTATTCTGAAGATTTATTGGGTTGCAAGGGTCGTTACTCAGAGGTTTTGAAAGCCTTTTAGAATTAGCAAAAACTTTTCAAAATTTTATTAGGTTTCTTAAAAGTTTTTAACGTCTTTCTGGGTTTCGCGAAACCCCTTTCTGAAACATTTTAAATTTAAAGCAAATCTGTAAAGACTTCTCAGCTTTAGAGAAGAATTTTAAGGTTGTTTAAGTTTAACAAAATCTTACAAATTTTTCTGAGTTCCGTCATTTAAGGTGATTCTTGGTTTAGTAACACCCTTTCAAGGTTTCTTGGATTTATGGAAACTTTTATAAAGACGCTTAAAATTTCGCAAAACTGTTTCAAAATGTTTCTAAATAATAAATGCCAGAAAAATTTTTATTTTTTTTTAAGTTTAGAAAAATCTTTAATTTTTCTGCGTTTCGGGAATAGGTGAACAAGGCTTTTGTGAAGCTTTTCTAATGTTCGATTCGCAGAAACTCTTTGTTTTCGAATTTCGCATGTTTGAAAAAATCATCTGAAACCAACTTAAGTTTCGCGAAACATTGGCAATCCATACGTTTTGCGAAACCATTTTAAAATTTAACGGCCCTAATTACAATTATTTACGATTGGTTTCTCGAGTTTGGCAAAATCTTTCCAAAGTATCTTAAAATTTAGCAAAATCTTCAAAAGTTTCACGATTTCAAGTTGGAAGATTTTAAGATTTTCAAGATTCACTGGCTTAGAAAAATCTACATACAGTAGACTCTTCGATATCCAGCACTTCGATATCCGGGTGACAGCTGCCAAACACTGGCGGTTGATATATTCAAAATTATTTTCACTAAACATGAAGTTTGTCCAGAGTGAATTAAAGTATTATTAACATTGTATCGAAGTTTTTAATACATAATTGTGATAAAAAATGAAACATAAGCACACCATGAAGAAAATTCTCTTTTTCTTTGTCAGACAGAAAATAAATTCACACTGCACAAAATAGAAAAACCGTTGATCATTCAAAAAACCTAAATGTCATTTTGTCCCCCAGTCAGCCGGATATCGAAGAGTCTACTGTATCTGAAGTTGCGCCACTTTTCTTGAAATAATCTCAAAGTTTCATGGTGTTTCATAAAATGTTTCTTCAATTTTCTAAAGTTTTGAAATTTCATTTCGAAGTTCCTTTGGTCTCATGAAACCTTTAAAAGATTTTTCGGAATTCACAAAAGGTTTCTCGAGAGTCGTAAAATCATCAGGTTCAAATATTCAAGTCATCTCGTTCTTTGTGTAACCACTTCAATATATTTTGTGTTTCACGAAACACCTTTTGGTCCCAAAAGCTTGAGTTTCTCAGAATGATTCACCCCTTGGAATCAATAAGTGACTCTTTTGTTACCATTTCAACTCAAATCACGCTCCTCAGCTCGAGTGAGAGATCATTAAACTCAGTTTATGAGTTTTGACATGGGAGATTGGCTCCCATTTGTATTGATTTAGCATCTTGAAACACTGACACGGTCTTTTTTCCGCGAGAGAATGTTGCTGGTGCCTCCCCAAAAAAAAATGATGTAAGGCAATTTGGGTAAAAGCATGCAATGAGAAGCTAGACAATCCAATTACTTCTTTGCAGAAAATACTTTGTATCAGTGGAATCGCATAATGTTGTTTGGGAAATAGGTGCAATTTAGGTGAAGAATTCAGTTAGAAATGACAGAAATATCTGCTTGAATGCGCAATGGAATATTTCATCAAGGAACAGTTTTCCATTAAGAGTTCAGAGATATTTGAAATTCAATTTAGAATTGCGGAAAAACGAAACTATCACCTCTTGGCGAAAAGTGTCATCATAGAAATCATAGGAAAGTTTTCGTGCAGTAATTATTTTTAATTTAACATGTAAAAAAGGGAGGGGTAGTCTGTAAAGAATATCAGATACCATAATACCTGCTTCGGACTGGGGTTTAGTGCCGTTCCCGAAGGTCTTCAAACTCTAAACAATAAGTAATTTTTCTGATTTTTCAAAATCTAATGAATTATTTGCCATTAACGTCCAATTCTAAACAACAGGTTCGTAAAAAAAATATTGTCTGAAGGAATTAGAGAAGTTAAGCCAAGCATTAGGTCTGAAAACTGTATTAAGTTAAATGGCCTTAATTTTGAATTAGGGTCCAAAGAGACACAGGTTGATCATCGAGAATATTTAACCTGTAAAATTTGGCAGTAGAGATTTATCTTTAACGGTTATACGCTTAAGACTTAGGATAATCGATTAGAAGTCCTCTGCATAAATTTGCTTTACCTGATCCTTTGCTCCAAAATTTTACAAGGCTAAATATTCTCGTAATAAACCTCTATTTATTTGGGCCCTTACAGTTGGATATTAAGGGTAAATAACCCCTTAGATTCTAAAAAAATACCAATAACATTACTCGATATTTAGGATTTTAAGACCTTCGGCAACTGGGTCAAGTCATTCTAATCTATAGTCAGAAGACCGCTTTAATCTAGGCTTTATACTGCTTATTGAAATTTTTACTGACTAGGGGAAAGTACTCTCCCTTCGAACGTTCATGCCTTGGAATAATAAGAATTTTCTTTTAGTTTTCCTAAGAGACTTACAAATTTCTATTAAATATTATTTAGCTTATTATATTATTGATAAATATGTGATAATCATTAGTCAATCTCTTAGGAAAAGTAAAAGAAATTCACATTATTCGAAAGCATGAACGTTCGAAGGGAGAGTACTTTCCCCTACATATTTTCCATTATTTACTGACTAATTTTATTTTTAAAATTTTGAAATCCTTTACCTTTAAGAACGAGTTGTTATTATTATTTTTTTTAAACTTTTTTCTTTATTTAATTTAGTTCTATTTTGCATTTACAATTTTTCTGCAGAATTTTGTTTTTTGTTTTAATTCAATTACCCAAAACTGACTCTAGGCATCTGGTGTTTCTCATTATTTATCCTCACTTGTCGTTTAAGCACCATAACCAATATAAACTCTTAACCAGCAATGAACTGAATTAGCAGTTTTTCCAATTCATCAATGTGTTCGTCTATGTATTTATCGATTGCATCATTGATTTTTTTGTTGAAGTTGTCAATGTCTCTTCCAGAATTTTTAAACCAATTCACCAAATCCGTACCAAAAGTCTCTAACTTTTCTTTAATATCGTTAAATGTTTTAGTAATATCTATTTTAAGCTCTTTGCCTATTTCGTTTAAATTATTTTGGATTTCTGAAAGTTAGAAGTAACAAGAATTAATAATCGAATTTATGAATATATTTTCTAAAAATTTATAGTCTTCAGAATGTTCATATTGATGGTATTTTAAAGTTAGTATAAAATTATAATTTTTACTGTTTAAACTCTACCGCGCCAAATTCTCAGATTTTTTCAAGAAATCCATGAGATTTTTTTTTTTGCTTACCGTTACGAATTTTATTAAATTTATCATAAATGGACGAGCCATCTGGGAATATCTTCGTATCTACAAGTTGTGTTTCTTTCCCAATATCTAACTGCACGGGAACAGGAAGTATCTCGGGAAGTGCTGGAAAAAAAATTAAGAAACTCTAGCCATGCTCTTGAAGATTCTTAGTTAAGGGATCTTACCAAAACCTGGTACAATCGCCAAAGCAGCAAAAATGGGAAGGAATGCTAACTTCATCTTTCAGACTCAGCGTTACTAATAGAATTCTTAGTTGATTATCACTCGTCTTTTATACTACCTAAAAAACATTTTTTTTTTTGTAAAATAAATTTATATATATACCTCACAAAAAAATTTCAATTTGTCTTCCAAAACGAAAGCATCTTTATATAAACAATTTTTCATATTTAACTATAATAAACAAATAAAATTTCTGCAACTGATAAAATATATCATATCTCAATTAAAAATGAAAACAAATATTTATTTAAATAATATTGTTTCTTATTCGTCTGAATAATGATGTTTAATTTTGGCAATGGAATTTTCTGCAAAAAGTTATAGTTCCAGGTTATGCAAATGGTATTTGAGAGACAATTCACGGGTGAGATCTATTAAGATTGGCTGATTTACTAATTCATTGATAAATTATAGAAAGTGTGGCGTTGCCAGAACTTGAAGGAAAATCGTTAGAACTTGAGAGGGATAATGTGGGAATCTTTTGCCATAGACAGACTTACGACTTAAGCCGAGAAACGACTTAGTGGGAAACTGATGGGAATGTGATTTAATCATTATTTTATTTATAATTAATTGCCTTTAAACCGTCGTAAGTATATCCAGGATATTATCTTTTTAAACTTAGGAAATGATAAAGAGATGTTGATGCCACTTGGAGTAAGTAAAATATCCGTTAAAAGATTTATTTTAAATACTACGGTATACTGAGAATTTTGTGTTCAAATGAAAATATTCTGAAAATAGAAAGATGATTTTGAGGCAATAGATATCTAGGGGAAAGTACTCTACCTTCGAACGTTCATGCCTTTGAATAACGTGAATTTTCTTCTATTTTTCCTAAGAGACTTTACACATTCCTTTAATTAGTTAGCTTTGTCAATTATAGATAATTATGTGATAATTCTGTGTAAGTCTCTTGGGGAAAATAAAAAAAAAATCACATTATTCGAAGGCATGAACGTTCGAAGGAAGAGTACTTTCCCTTATTAAATAATTGTAGGGGAAAGTACTCTCCCTTCGAACGCTCATGCCTTCGAATAATGTGAATTTTCTTCCAGTTTTCACAAGAAACTTACACATTTCTATTAAATATTAGTTGGCTTATCATTAATTGTTGATATTTCCGTGATAATTTAGTGTAAATCTCTTACGAAAAGCAAAAGAAATTCACATTATTCGAAGGCATGAACGTTCGAAGGGAGAGCACTTTCCCCTAATATTAATAATTGGATATTGTTAAGGTGATGCCCAGGAAATTTCCTTACTGCTTCATATGGGCAAAATGAAATAGGCCATTAAGAAATGTAATTCCTAAGTAGGGTGAGATAGGGTAATTCGGAATCATGTCTAATTTGGAACTTTGAAATTTCCTAACAGTTTCAGATGGCAAAAGGAAAAAGCATCGAAGAAGTATCCTCAAATTTAAGGTCTTGTACATCTTCGTGGCTTTCTTTTTTTCTTTGTCCATCTACAGTAAGCAAATCGCAAAATTCCAAAATAGACATTATTCTGAATTACTCTAATTACCCTAAGTCACACTGGAAGTTTGTCGTCACAAAAAATCATACATACTTCAAACCAAAGGTTCAGTTCAAGCTATTGACTTACCTTCTAATTTTTTCAAATAATATTTTTGAAAAAAAATTTATTTAAGTTTGCTTATTAAGGGCAAATGATTCACTAGATACTCAAAAGCCAATAAAATTGTTTTTTACTTAGAATTTAAAGGTTTCTTCAACTGAGCCAAATCTTCAGTCTTAGATCTGTTTAATACTAGGATGATTAACTAACGGATGGAGCATTTTAATACACAAATGGTATATTTTTCTAACGTTCTTTATAATTTTTAAGCTTTAAATCCCACAAAAATAAGTATAACACGAAATGGTAGCCACATATACAGAGAACATATTTTTATTGAATTTAAAATTTTACTGGTACTTCAGATAGAAAATTTTTCAGAAAAATTCACAAAATTGCGAATTTTACGTCTTTTTCATAAAGGTTTTAGGAACTATTATCCTCGTGCAATCATTATAAATTGTGTGCTAATAACATAACATAAGATACTCTTTCATTTGGTAAAAGTTTTAAAAAGATTGCATTTGGTTTTATACCAAAACTTAAAAAACCACTTAAGAAAAAATATAGGGAAAAGGCTCATAATTTTGTCCAATTTCTTATTTTGGACACTTTGAGGATAAAATTGGACACTAAAAATAAATTGATTAAAATGATGGATTTTTATTCCAATATTTGATGAATAATGAATTCTATCTAAATATTTGTTCTTTTTGGAAGATTTTAACACTAAATACGTTAAATTTTGAATATGATTTGAGTTAAAATTGCTTTGTTGAAAATTTAGTGTGAGCAATTGCTTACGAGAAATATGACAGAACTTCGTGTTTACTTCAGTCTTATTTAGCTGTGGTGAAGTACTAACAATGTTTCTTCGCTTTTTTGAGTGATATTATTGAATATTTATTGAATATTGTGTTGATTCACGTTAGTAGTGATTTGTAAATTTGACCTGAAGTGAGATATGCCTTGTGAATTAGATTTTTCGTGTGAAAAATGGGAAATTTTTTAAGACATTTACCAGTGAGGTGATACTCGTTATTTTGGACAGGTGTTTTTCTCAAGAAATTTCGTGAAGTTTTAGCTTTTGTGAGGACTAGGTTGTATAAATGCCTGGAGAAACAAAGAAGCATCATCTCTACGAAAGAAATGTAGCGAGAAATGCCTTGAAAGGCTCCCGAAAAGGCCAGGGAATTAGCGAATCCGCACGTACTTGGATTACCGAAGTCAACTCACTTTAATGAATGATATGGAAAGTTTCCGGGCTTCTTGTAACATTCTACGTTTCCCTTACATGAACAGGAAGAGGACTTGGTAAGATTGGTTCATGAAATGAAGAACAATGGGCATCTTATTGAGGCGGATTAGCTGTCCAAATTTACAGACAAGTTGTCCAAATTAATAACCAAGTTGTCCAAAATAAGAGTCAAATTCACCTCTACATATCAATTCAATTTTAAACGTATTAAAACTAATTTTAGTAAAGATAAGACGATAAATAGCTTTCCAAGTTTCTAAATAACCCTTCTGAAAAGAGAGTAACTAAAAAAGTCAATTAGTATCGAAAATATCGCACTTCAAACTTGGAATATATAGATGCTTATAAGCAGACTGTACAAAATTATGAGCCTTTACCCTACCACATTTTTGTACGGAAAATGTATGAGAATGCTCCGCCTTAGTTTAATATGACTTGTTCTCAAAATTTCCGTGTTATGGTGTTATGTTATTCGATGTTATGTTTTGGTCCTACATATTCTAAGATATTCAAAGAATTTGCACAAAACAATGAAATTCTAAAAGAATCACGGAGAAAATTTATGTAATGTTCTCGAGATATAAAATTATTAATGTGTTGAATCTTATGTTAAATTGTAAGCCTCTTTAAGCGCATTTAACCTACCGTTGGAGATTGTAAATAAATTTGTACACCTGAAGTTTGATTCAATGTCCTATTAGTGAATTCCGGCGCTTTTAAAATCGAAAGCGACATTTTATAAAAGCTGCTTTATCGCTATATAATAGTAGTTTTTCAAAGCTTAAAATTAATCGCCTCGAATTCTGCAATATTGCTCTTTGTAGAGTTACTATTTGAATAAAAGCTCTGTAAAAGCTTTTATAACGACAAATAAAACAGACAGAAAAAGGAATTGCGTGACCTAAGGGATTTTCTCATATATTTTAGGAATTCATATCACTAAAGTGACAAATTTACTCGAGCGCATTAAATTAATCTTTCCAAATGACCATGTTAAACATTTCTGCGTTATGTGCATTAATTAAAATGCTGAAGTGTATCTCATTCGTGCGAAGGTTGGGGCATTATGTCTTGGTCTCTCACAGAGATAATCCTCTGTTCTCATGCAAAATGATGAAATATGACCAAAAGTGCCACTGCAGACTCACTCGTCATCCACAAGTATTGTCTAATGCGATATTTAGCCACAATATTGTGCAAAATTGTGTCACTTTGGGTGGTGTGAACAGCTGGAGGAAAATAGCACATTTTTGTCATTTCTTTTATTTTGTAGATCTCTTTTTTTACACAATAATAAAAAAAAAATATTACACACAACTATAAATTAACATTTTCTGTTGTTTTTTGTTTTTTTTGTTCTTGTTTTGTAGTCACATAACTTAAGTACGAGTTGATTTGTTGGGTGGTTCTCTTTTTTTGTGGGAAAAAAGGGCAGTTTGAGTCCTTCCCGAATGGAAGGTGAGATGAACGCACATTCGATGGATGTTTAGGGGAGCAATTTGTTGATGGGGGAGATCAGAATCCTGGCCAGAGCCTAGATGCTCAGTAGTAATGATGGTTATCGTAGTAGTGACCGTCGTAGTGTCCGTCGTAATCGGCGTAGTGAGCCAGAGGAGCAGCTCCAGCATAGTGGCCATAGTGGGGCACAACTGCGGTATGTTTCACCACTGAAAATATAAATTATACCATGATTACATTACTCAACATCGCAAGACAAGCATCTTGTGGTACACGACATTATGTGGCTTCCGAACAACTCTTGTGGCTTCATCTCGATGACAATTGTCAGGTCAATTGGTTCACTGAGAGAAAATTCAGCATTTGGTACAGTTTTGCGAGTCAGATCTTGACTAGAACTAGAGATTGATTCAATAGCGTAAGCTGGACATAAGCTTGAACATTGATATGGCTTAAAACCTTTCAATTTTCAAACAAATCTTTAATCTTTAAATATTTAAATTGGACTTTAAAAACTGCTTCGTATTCTCCAATGAAGATCTTTAAATTTAAAATTTCACCTGTAATAAGGGCCTTTCATACTAAAACACAATAAATTTTATAATACGGAAGGTTATAGTGAAAAGTACTCTCCCTTCGAACGTTCATGCCTTCGAGTAATGTTAATTTCATTTATTTTTCGCAAGAGACTTATACATAAATCAATAGTCAATAACGAAGGCATGAACGTTTGAACGGAGGATACTTTCCCCTATATAGAAACTTCATACTTATTGAAGATGCATTTGATAGTAAAGCTAATCGTAAGAACGTTTTTTTTTTTGCACCTTAGTCTTTAACTCACAATTGAAAATCTTTATTTTCGAGACTTGATTAAAGTTGCCTTTACCTCTCAATATTTATTTAAAAATAATTTGTGAATGTAAGACAGAACTAAATTTGTAAAAGATTTAAATTTATAGAATAAAAAAAATATTGAGTTTTGAGAATTACTGAATATAGATTAAAAAGAATGTTTAATAGGCTCATTGAAAAATAAGTTAACATTCATTATTTGACATTGGTAGCATTAAAATTGTTCTTAATTATATTTTGTTTACTGAACCTTTTACAGTAATGCCCTAGACACACTTACGACTTAAGCCGAGAGACGGGTTAACGTAATTATTCTCGAAATAGTGAATTGACTAAACTCCTATCACTTTCCTACTAACTAAACCGATTTTCCGCTTGAGTCAAGAGACGGATTAGTCAGAAACTGATAGAAGTCGTAAGTGTGTCTAGGGCATAAGTCAATCGGTTCTTAATAACTAATTTAGATTACAAATAAAGTGTTAAAAGGCAAGTTAGAAGCTCGATATCAGAAGAATTAATTTTTTTTAACTTCTTCGAAATGTTCTAAAAAAAACTGGTACTAAAACTTCAGCACATGTCTGTACTAAACTGTCCTATTGTCAGTAATTTGGCATTATTAAACTAATATTAAAATTAAGCTTTGTTATATTAGTAATCAATTAAAAGCAAATAGCCTATGTATCTATCAAAATATTACAAGATGTGTACTAAAAAAAATATCTTAAAAAAATTTACAAAATATGTCAGAGGGATTTCTTTTTAGTACAACTAAAGTACTTAAAAATCCTCTACATTACTGTTTCTCAACTTACTTTTCTTATGCAATAAAATATTATACAATTACAAAACGCAATTGAAGAAATAATTCTCCTTTTAGCACTATGTACTAAATAACATAATTATAAACAGTTGTCAAAATCTCAGTAAGATTATTGTGGAAAAATATTTCTTTTTGATTTCATTACTAGCCAGATATTTATATTAATTTTTTAATCTTTTAAAAACTCTTAGTGGTTTCTTTTTCAGCACAGATCGCGTGAATTTGACCCATGTTATTTGATCCATAGTTTTTCTATTTAATGTTGTATTCTTTTTTATTTTCAAGAAGCTTTCTCATCGCCTAACGGAGTTATCACACTTGCACATTAAAATTTTAATGTGATTCACATTAATTGTCGCTTGTGAGCGTCCAAATATGTTATTTGAGTCTTTGAGTCACTTAATATTTGGGGTTTTTCTATTTATTGATAAACAAGTGGACTTGGCCTGCAAAACTAAGTTTAAATTTACCTAAAGCATAAATATTTTTCACATTAGAAAATTAAAGACAAAATCGCATTAATTTTTCACATAAATGCTATAAATCTATTTATATCAAATTTTTCGGGCCAAGTCCACCTTTTTATCAACAAATAGATCAAATTTTGAATATAAAATGATTCAAACACAAAAATTACACATTTGGACTCTCACTAACGATAATTAATGTGAATCATATTCAAATTTTAATGTGTAAGTGTGATAACACAGTAACTCTGGAGGTTGGTCACCAATTCTAATAAGATGGCAGTGGAATCTTTTTCCGGAACACAGGTTTTCTTTGGAAATTTGTATTTGTCGGCTTAACTGTGCTATTGAAATCAAAGGCGAAAAGGGAAAATTTTCTCCTGAACATTTCTTTTAGTACATAACTGCTCCGATGTGCTGCTGCATGATCGACTTTCTTTGTGTTGGTTCCTGTCACGACTGTTTGGTGGTTTTAGAACACGGTGGAACTGGGATAAACAGTCTAGACAGGAATCAACACAAAGAAAAGCCCATTATGCTGAAGCACATGGGAACAGTCATGTACTAAAAAAAATATTCAGGAGAAAGATTTCTCTTTCTCATTTTTTATTGGAATAGCACCATTACTACATTGAATAAATAAGTACTAAAATTTAAGTAATGTATTACTTATTGTTTATTGAAGTATCTAATTCTGATATGTTATTCAATTATTCTCAATGAAATACCTCCATAAATCAGTAACCCTTCGACAATTTCTCTCAGTGCTTCAATTATGCATTATTTTGTAAGTTGCAAGCATGAGATAAAGAGCATATTAATTGTGATTAGATATTTCTTCGAGTGCACGGAAGATTTCCCATCTCTTGGGTAAATTCCTCATTATTTTGCTAGCTGCTAGATTGCCCAAGATGACCCTCGGATGGACACGTCTTGTGAAGATTTTTCGCAAATGAACACTGCATACCATATTGGTATAATTGCAGGACAGAAAGAGATCAATTCAATGCCACTCTCAATCATTGGCACATTGCAGCATAATGCACAAGAAATTCAATCATAATTCTTCCATTGTCTTCCTCGCACCTTTGCCAACAACTAATGTTGAGTCTGTTGAGTGTCATGAGAAGTGGCACTTTTTCCCACATTTTCAACAAACATTGTCTTTTTGGGCTCTTTTATTTGCAACCATGTCCTCACCCACAGCACGACAAAATCCCATTTGTCCACTGAATACGCCTTTTGCCAGACGGAAGGTGCAAGAAATGCATACTAATGTTCTAGTTAGGTCTCCTAGAGATTTTGTGCACATTCATGGAATTTCTCATATTCCTGAGAAATTGTCAGTCCAGCATAATAAGTCATATAAATTTTGATGGAAAAAATCATGGAGCAGTATCTCGAGGTGCAGGAGGTTTGAGATTGTTAAAAAAAAAACAATATGCTGCTGGAATATGATTACAATTCAAAGTATTTCTCCCTAAGACGGGAGGTTTTAACACGAAAAAAAAATATGAAAATTCATTGTTGATTTGAGTGAATAATAAAAAGAAACTATGAAAAATTGTGTTGAAAGAATCAACAAAATGTATTTACACAAAGAAAACTAACAATTAAAATGAGGCGAAAGAGAGAGAGAAAAATATGGCTTTGAAATTATCAAAGACCATTGCACAACATTCGAGATAATTTAAATAAAATTCCATAAATTCCGATAAACTGATTTTTTTTAGAGATATTTTCTCTCATGGCATCATCCACGAGTGATTGAGTAACGCAAAATACTCAATTTCCGGTTAAAATTTATGATTATCAGCTTATTTTTAGGTGATCTCCATGCGTTCCACTAAAATATTCAACGATCATAAGTCTCTATTTAAATTAATAAATATCGATAGCCCAATTTTGGTCACTGCAGACAAATTATGAAATGGGAATGTTTATTTAAATCCATGCACATTTGCTCCTGAACCACTATTTAAATGATCTTCGCATGATCTTTATGTAATCGATCATGTCGCTATCGATATTAAATCATTGTTATAACTGCGCTTAATATGTCTTTCATAAGACGAAAAAATGTCTTTGAAATCAATGAAGCTTAAATAAGTGCCCTTAAGGGGGAATTTCTGAACAATTTCTGAGTGATCTTCAGCGATCGTGAAGACCAAAGCGTGATCATAAAGTGCCACTTTACGACTATTAGTTTTTATGAGTTTTCTTAGAGCTTCCGACAGGCTTCTAGAGAAGCTGGTGCTCTAGGCTGACTCTAGGGTAGAGAAAGAGTAAGATCTACTTACCAACTGGAGCTGGGGAGGCATAGACTGGAGCATGGTGGACAGCTTTGTGGACAACTGGAACGGGATGAGGGTGGACAGCTGGAGCAGATTTTGACACAACAGCATTGAATCCATTGACTGGATCAGCAGTGTAATCCACAGTTCGCACTGAGCCATCGGGTTCCACAAGGGAGTATTGTCCTGCAAATGAAAATCGTTACAATTCCTGAAAGTTTCCCGAAACCTTGTTCAGGGTAGGTTCTATTGCTTGCAAGGAAAAGGCTTCTTGCAGTGTTAGTTATATGGAATCAGTTAGGTCAATCAACTTTGTTCTGACAATTATAATTTGTTTAAAATTAAGGAATTGTTATCACTATGCCAAGGCTGACGGAGTGGTACTTTTCGTTAAATCTACGACTACAAATTCAGAAGTGGGATCGTTACAATCAGCAGATCAACTTAGCTTGATCGAATGATGTCCATTTCGTCCATTGCAACAAATCAATGACTACAAATCGATGAGTAGGATTATTTCAGAGTAAGTTTGAACTTAGTTTGGAAGATTAGTTTGTAAGGGGCCAAAAATGACCAATCGTTCATTTAAGTAACGTTCACGATAACAAATTTTTGAAGTACTAATACATCTGATATTAGGTTTGGAAAGGTCGTAGTTGAGGAGGTAAGGATCATCATTTGATCCCTTGAACTAGTCTTACGACTGCAAAGTCAGATGTGAGATTAATACAACAATGTCTTGATATATACACTGCGGTCTTAGATTTGGAACACAGCTTTGAAGGGATCACAGTCGAGGAGCATGGTATAGAACAATATGTATGGAGAGTTCGTAGTCGAGAAGCTAAGGATGACCAATAGGTCCCTTAAGTCAGATCCACAATCGACAACAAATTCAGAAGTACCATTACTACTACAATTGGCTGATATAATTACAGTGATCTTCGTTTTGGAACACAGGTTTGAACGGATCGTAATCGAGAAGCGAAGGATTACTATTTACATCGTTAAGTCATGTCCAAGAGTACATATCGTCGGTTGCCTCAGCAACTGTGCTATCTGCATTTGCTTTGTGTCAGCATTCGTTGTAAGCAACGCATCGCTGCGCGGCGTTTGCAATGAATCCAGACACAAAGCAGATGCAGTTAGCACAGTTGCTGAGGCAACCGACGATATTTAGAAGCAGTATGACAACTGTAATCCGCTGATATAATTAATTTGAACCTTGTTCTCGAAGACAGGTTTAAATTATGATCAATTGATCCCTTAAGACAGACTCACAATCGACTACAACTTCAGTAGTAACATTGTTACTACAACAGGTTGATAATAATTTCTGTGATCTTCGTTTTGGAACACAGGTTTGAAGGGATTTTAATCGAGGACTAAGGGATGACAATTTGCTTCCTTAAACCAGGTTCAAGAACACAAATATTGAAGCAGTATAGCAACTGCAAAGCGTTGGTATAATTAGTTTAAACCTTCTTTTCGAAGACAGGTATCGAGGGCTCCTAGTCGAGAATCTAAGGATGACCAATAAGACCCTTAAGTTAGATCCACAATCTACAACAAATTCAGAAGTAGCATTACTACTAGAATAGGTTGATATAATTACAGTGATCTTCGTTTTGGAACACAGGGTTGAAAGGATCGTAATCGAGCAGCAAAGGATGATCATTTGGTCCCTTACTCCATGACCAAAAGTATGATTTCTGACGTGGCATTACCACAACAATTTTTTAATATAATTACTTTAATCTTAATTTTGGAACACAGGCTTGAAAGCATCGTAGTCAAGAAGCTAAGGATGACCTTTAATCCCTTCAGCCAGATCCACAATCGACTAAAAATTCCGAAGTAGCATTACTACTACAACAGGTTGATATGATTTCTGTGATCTTCGTTTTGGAACACATATTTGGAAGGATCACTCTCAAAGAGCAAAGGATGATCGTTTGCTTCTTTAAGTCAGGTCCAAATAGGTTCAATAGGAGCATAATTGACGAACTAAGTATGACCAGTTGATCCCTGAGGACAGGTCAACGACAACAAATTCAAAAATGGGATTACTAAAGCAAGGTTCACCCTGAGAATACTTCAGTTAATTTTAATAATGAAGGATGATCAAAATTCGTATAAGTGTACTAGAAATGGAAGGAATCATACGGATTGTTTCAGGAACTTAATCCGGGAATGATTTAGTCGTCCTTTGCTTGTCGACTTTATGATGTTTTCCAAGATCCGTAAAATCGGGTTCATTCAGTTTGGTCAGAACGTTTTTATATTGAACTCTTCTTAAAACCCACATAACAAATTTAGTCCGATCGGTCAAAGCGATCAAACCTCTTGCAAATTATTCCGAAGTTCTTCATTTCAGAGTTCAAGACATTTCCATATCTGATGGTTAAAATTTGAATAAGACCTTATGTTTTCTTGGCTCAAGAACAAGAGAAATCTTTGAGATCTCTATCGTCCCCCCTGACCAATTCTTACGCACACGAATGATCTTCCAAGTTGATCAATTGAAATTGAGAACGCACTAAAGGGGACAAATTGAGTGTGTGTACGCCTTGGATAGAGGTTGCAAGATGAAAATGAGTAAGGCAATTAAAATAAAGACGCACAGGTAATTAAAATGAAGTCCATGGATACCCCACCAGAGATTGTGAATCTCTTAATATTTTTTTCCCATTGTTAGAGAACCCCTCCTCGCATCTTCCAGGTGGAAGCTGCCACAAGAGATCTTTCCAGTGGAATTGTTTTGCATTATTGCATAATATATCGGCGTTGTTCTTATCCCATCCAATTTTCTATTCAATTTGCTCTCTCAAGAAGTCTCTGTTTTTTTTAGGCGCATCGATTGTAAAAGCAGATCAGCGTGCATGAATAATTTTCGTAAAATCGTGCAATTAGATGTGCAATTGTGTCTCTCACTATTGCATTTTTATGCAATATTATTTAGTTCAGGAAAATGAGAGATGTTACCTTTCACGACATCACCATCACGTGTTTCATGCTGACTCTTCACATCACCCGTCACATGATCAGCAACACCATAGTTGAAGGCGTACTTTGGATGATCCTGCAGGAGGGAAAGGGCCATAGATAAGATCACACTATACCAAAATTTGCACTATTAAGTAAATCCATTACGTAGTAGTCAACATATCCATGGGCATATCCTGGACGTGCAAGAACACAACTTCCAAACATAGCCAGAGCCACAAAGATCACAGCACACACTTGTTTGGCCATATTTGTACAAAAGGAAAAGAAAATGAAAAATTTTAAAGAAAACTCGTGGGAAATTTCTCAAAACACTGAGATGTTCACGGCGTGAAAATCACGAAGACACTGTGCAGAACTGTACAGCGAGCTGGGGATTTTATAGTCTCAGGGGAATCTCAGGTGGAGAGCCAAAAGCATTTGGCCATTCGCGATGTCGTGAGGTGGCCACAGAGAGCCTCCCGCGAGATCCAACAGTGACGAAACATAAGCTCCCAAAGTACACGCGGTGCTCAACAATGGGTGCATTTGGGGTGGGAGACATAGACACCAGAATGTTCTTCATGAGGTCAAAGTAAATTGGTGTTTGATTGCTTAAGACAACTATACAGAAAAAAAAAATTGTAAGCATTCCTGTGAGTTTTCCGCACTCTTTTCGCACAGTTTACGAAAAAAGCTCATGTGGTCAGTCGGATTGCGTGTGGACTACTCTAAAGAAGTGTTTAGTAACATGAAGATCATTAAAGTTCCACGGAAAAAAAGACATAAGTCCAAAGTTTGAGGACGTTCCTGGCCCTAAAATTAGTCAAAAAGACCTTCTGACACTATCACAAATATTTATTAAAATCAATAATTTTAGTTTTTTAATAAAATTAAAAAAAAAAAAACGAAATTCAATGAACATTTACAAAAGTTTGAAATGGAAAAAGCATAGGGTAAGTGTGCCAAATTTCGGCATACTTGCATGCAAACGCCAAAGTCTCAAGTTTGAAATGTAATATCTTTAATAGAAATTGATTTTTTTTATTCCTTCTACTTAAGGAGTATTGCTTAGAACCTTGTAGACAGTTTATCGTCTTTATTTACTCCAAAATCATTCTTAATACATTTTAAATTGAATAAAAATGTAGATATAGCTTTGGTGCCCTATTTCGGTCACCTTTATTCTCATAGTTCCTTGCCCTTCAGGAATTCTTCCAATGCCTTTTTCACGTCATCTCATTTGCTGAAGCTACATTTTTTGTTATTCTATTGCATTGTATAATCTTTAGAGTAAGATAAGATAAGATTTTGCCAGGGGTCAGTTCTCCATTTCGGATATTCCGATGCATCCAGGCCACCAATTGGGCCCCTTATGCTTCCCCACTCCTATTCTATCTTATCCCCCGATACGGGCAACCGCTCTATATCGCAGCTCTGTGTGGACAATCAGTGCCGTTACTATATCACAGCATCCCTTCTCGGTGTGTGTTTGGGATCAGTGACAGCGAATACTTGTATCGACTGAAGTACCACTTTCATGTCGAAACTCGTTTTCGTACCAGCCTCTATTGTTTTTAGGCGGTTCACTTTTTTGCCAATATGCACCATTGGCATTACTATTCATTCATTCACTGGACGAATTCGAAGCCGATATGGCATGAGAAATCTTTTTTCTGTTGCCGCTCAGCTCCGAACCCACGACCTCGCAGTCACAGAGCCACTGCTCTATCCACTGACCCACTCGAGGCGCATCTTTAGAGTATGTAAAAACTAAAAATTCATGGAAATTTGAAGAACAAAAAAGGTGGCCGAAATTGCAAGCTGGCCGGAATTTGGCACACTTGCCCTAGAGTTCAGAAAATCTTAAAAAAAAAATAAATTTAAAATGAGAATTATTTTTTACAATATATTTAAAAAAAAAATATTTTCTGTAGGAATAAAAGAAACTATAATTTTTTTAAATTGATTTTTTTAATAAATAATAGTTTTTTCTTTAATAATAATTAAATTATTTAATTCAGAATAATAGGGTTATCCCTCTTACAATTGTGAAATAGTAGATAATAGTAATAATACTTAATAAAGAAGAGTTAAAAATGTTCTTTCTTAAATTTTCAGTGATTGTCTCTAATGAAATTATTGAATTTAAATAAAATTTCAACACAAGAAATATTTTTAAAATTTAGAAGTGAAAGGAATATCTAAAAAAAACTCTTTTGAAATGAATTTCGAAATTTTTGGAAGTTTACCAAAGTTCGTGAAAAGATTTTAGAAAAGTAACTCCTGAAGTTTTCTCGATCTTTATTAAAGGAATAATGAAAAAATATATGACAAACAATACAAGACTTAAATTAAACTATGTAATGCTAAAAATCAACTGCAAGTGAGATCAACTGTATTATCACACTTGAACATTAAAATTATAATATGATTCACATTAATTGTCGCTGGTGAGAGTCCAAATGTGTAATTTGTGTGTTTGAATCATTTTATATTCAAAATTTGATCTATTTGTTGATAAAAAGGTAGACTTGGCCCGCAAAATTTGATATAAATTAATTTATAGCATTAATGCGAAAAAATAATGCGATTTTCTCGCATTATTTTTTAATGTGAAAAATATTTATGCTTTATGTAAATTTAAACTTATTTTTGCAGGCCAAGTCCACTTGTTTATCTATAAATAGAAAAATCCCAAATACTGAGTGACTCAAAGACACAAATAACATATTTGGACGCTCACAAGAGACAATTAATGTGAATCACATTAAAATTTTAATGTGCAAAAGTGATAACGCAGTAAAGCTTTTATAAAGTGTATTTTTATTTTCCAACGACTTTTGAAAAACATTTTTAATTAATAAAAATAAATAAATAAATTTTGTGGGACATTACAAAAATTCGGAATAAAAATTTTTAAAAAATGATCTTTCTAGAATTTTCCAAAAAAACAAACGGCAAGAGCTCTTCTGAAAATTTACGCATTTAAAAATTTCATTGAACGCAATTCAAAATTTACGAAACAAAAGCATCTAAGAATATTTGAGAAATTATTATTATTTCAATTCAAAAGCTTGAAATGAAAACAAACTTTAAGAAAAAATATATTTTAAAATCTGAGAGATTTTTGATAATTATTAAAATAATTATTATAATTATTGGTAGGGTCGGAGGAACGTCTGTTCGACAGGGCACCCCTATTGACACTTTTGTCAAAATGTTGAAAATTATATAATGTATCTAGTAAAATATAAGTAATATAACGTTTTTTTCTGTAATATACCTTTTACTACAAACAGAGATGTTCAAATTTCGTATCCCAAATGGTTCAGAGTAGGGTGTCAAGTTCTGACACTACTTCTTAAAGTGTCAATTGACGTTCCTTTCACCCTAAAACAATTTTGTTCTAGATAAAATTAAATATTAGGTGAGATTCTTAACAATCTCACCTACTATAATCCTAACAAAATTTCATGTCGTCCGATCGACCTCAAACTTGGCCAAAATGTGTTTCAGCACTTCCTGATCACGAATATATATGTGGCTATTTTACGTTCCCGGCCGGCCGGCCGGCCGGCCGGCCGCTCTTTGGAGCTTAATAGCTCCTAAACTAAAAAAGATATCGACTTGCGGTTTTCGGCAAAGGTTATATATCGGGTGAAAATTGCAACTTGGTGCATAGACCCCCTACCCCCCACCCCTCCTTCCGCCATTTTGAAGACCCCCCTTTTTTTGTTTTCTCAATAGCTCCGCCCCTATGGCATTCAGCGGACTCAAATTTTAGTATGTTATAGCTGGGCCTTAGAGCTTTCCATCAATACCAAACTTAAGGTCCCCCGACCCCCCTGGCCCGAGCTATAAGGGTCCAAAAAAAAATTTCTTAAAATGGCCATAACTCCAGTTCTAATTATCAGAATTTAAAAAGTGAGGGCTTTTTGGAAAGCTCTCGTGAAATGCCACTTTCCCTTCTAACATCGCAAGTTCATAAAACCACCGCTAGGGGCGCTTTTTTTAAAAAGAAAATTTTTAAATCTTAAAAGTTAAATAATTAAAAAATTCCATTGTGCATCGGGCTGAAATTTTAGTATGTTGTAGCCGTTGATTATACCTATCAAACAAAAAAAACCTTAAGTCGATCCATAACCCCTGACCCGAGCTATAAGGGGTCAAAGTTCGAACATTGACCGGCCTCTATCTCCGGTTCTAATTAACATAGCGACCTAAATTTTACCTTTTTGGTTTCGTCTCAATGAGCACTTTCAGATGGAAGTTCAAAAAGTTACCATAGGTGGCGCTGTGATAGCGTCAAAATTCATCGAAATTCAAAATTATTTTTCTCAAAAATTCCTTTGTGCAAGTTAATGAAATTTTAGTATGTTGTAGTCCAGTCTAGGACGTTTCCAAAATGGTGCGTATGCGCGCTGTGGTTTCAATAGAACCGGAGATATGAGGGGTCAAAGTTCACAAAATTCAAAAAATCATATCTCCGGTTCTATGTGACCGATTTTGATGAATGAGGGCTTAAACGAAAGATCTCACCAAATGCTACAACTTTCTAGAATATTTGAACTTTGTGGGACCAACACCAGGGGCGCCACAGTCGAAAAACCAATTTCAATATCACATAACCTCAATTATCTCGACTGTCGCTGAACCGATTTTGATGATTACTTCAACATAATTGTAGAGCACATTTGTCTCTACATTTCGTCCATACATCATTTTCCGATCAGACTACGCTATCACTCCGATTTTGCCGTTTAAGTGTGAAAAAAATGATTTTTCCCATAATAACGCTTTGAAATCCCTCAGATGCCAATTTGACTGCCTCTACTCCACCGAGACACTTAAAATAGGGTTTTAAATGGAAAGTCCCACAAAATACAACAATTCTTTGAAATAGTTGAAGCTCAAGAAATGACTACTTGGGGCACTCTGGATGAAAAAACAAGTTAAGAAACAAAAAACCTCGCTTATCTTGGCTTCTGAGTAATCGATGAGATCATGTTCTATGGAAAAATTATAGAGAACATTCTGGTCTACATTTCACCCATATATCACTTTTGTGCCAGTTTATCCAAATCCTTGATATTTTGGTTTAAATACAAAATTTGTATAATTTCACGAATTTGATTCAAGATAACTGAATGGCGACTCACAATTTCAGCTCCAAATCGAATTTGCATGCACTCCGAGTTAGCTCACGTTAAGAATCTCACCTACATAAGCCGGTTAGGATTATCTGTCCCTTTTATCTTTGCTTAATTTTTAAGGGTTCAAAAATGAAAAATGAATACTTTTAGCAATTAACTGTTCTCAAGTGTTTCTGCATTATCGACTTCTCTTTGTATTGGTACGCACCACGACTGTTTAATGATTTTGGAACACAACAAGGACTGAGGAAAACAGTCGGGACAAGAACTAATACAAAGAATGTTATTGGCCTTTTCGGAATTTTGGCGTTCGGGATTTTGGCTTTCGGGATTTTGGCTGCCACCGAAATTAAGAAGCACTTAAGAAAAGTAACATTCTGAAAAAGATCTTCAGGTGAATAGTTTTTCCTTTTTTCACTGCAATAGTACCATGAATTAACAATTGACTAAATTTCTAAATAAATTGGCGAAGTATTTCGTGTCTTCTTTCGGTTTCTTATGTTGGTTCCTGTCTCGACTGTTTTCCCAATCGTCGATGTGTTCTAAAATCATCAAACAGTCGTGACAGGAACCAACATAAGAAAAGTCGATAATACAGAAGCACTTGAGGACAGTAAACTGCTAAAAACATTCTCATTTTTCATTGGAATAGCACCATAAGTCGTTAAATAAAATATTTTTCTTAGTGAAAAACCATATTTGGTCAATAAAATTCAGTCGGTAAAATTTCGGTTTATAAAAAAACTCAATTTCAGTCAGTAAGAAATAGATTTCGGTAACTTATAAAAAAATATTTTGTAGATTGGAAAAACAAACAGTTCTTGTATGCAAAAAAAAACATTTTTTGGTCTATAAGAAGTAATTTTTAATCACTGCTTTGAGCAATGAAACTTAAATAAAACCCACCCACTTCTTGATCAACCCGCGTACTCCTTGGTACTATTGTTTACCAAATCTGCAATTTCTCTCTTAAATTTGAAAGGCTACCGAAATGAAAATTCCTTGAAAGGTCGCACACAATTAAAATGATCATGTGGCGATAATTGAGCTCAGTAATTCACATTTTGCCTCCCATCAAGCCTCTTTTGGGGAGCCAAGCCAAGCGGAAATTGGAGTATGAGCCACATTTGTTTAGACGATATGGAAACCATACAAGAACTAATTGCCAACCAAACTCCCTCTCTTGCGATCAAAGCCAAAATATTTCCCTGAGGCCATCGTGAGGTTGCCATCAGACACATACCGCCCAAAAGCCTCAGCAGTAACTTATCTCAAATTCAATATCGGAAATGATCGAATTTCCCGCTCATTTTTTTATTCATTCTTTGTTTGACTCGCGTGAGTTTTATGCAATCGATGAATAATAAAATCGGCAAGTGAATCGTACAGATGTTCACAGAGAAACTGTCTCGCCAGAGATGTGTCACTGCAGTGAATTTCTTTAGTTTTTTTCGTCTTCGGGCCATGGGATGGGAAAATATCTCAATTGCATCAATGGCACATTTATGAAGCAAGGAAGAAATCATATTTCTCGACTATGTTACAAATCTCGCAATGTTTTAAGTGTTGAGGTAGTGCTTCTAACAGAAATACTAAGCTTTTTGAAGAAGACTAGGTGGATTATGACCTTAGATTGTCGTACTAAGTAAATAAAAGTCAACCCATTTAGAAAAAATGTATCTATTAAGCTTTGAGAACTAGCAAGTAAATAAGTATATGAGTTCATCTTATAAATTACAAGTATTAAGTCTACCATATCATATAATTCACTGTAATTCTATTCTAATACACCAAAGTATTTACCAATATCAAACTAATTTTTTTTATAAAAATAATTAAATACGCCTGATTAATTTTATCCAATCAATCTTGCTAAGAAATATTCTAAAATTTTTCTAAGGAAAGTAAATGAATAGTCCATAATAAATTTACTCAATCATCTAGATTTACTACGCCAAAGTTAATAAGATGAATTTACTAAGAATTGGCAGACTAATCTTTTTTTTAGAAATGAGTAAGTAAATACGAAAAAATAGGTTTGCCTAATGAGCTAAACTTTAGGCATAGGCTTAGGCATACTAAAATTTGTAAGACAAACTTACTAGGAACTGTCAGAATAATATTTGTTCAAGTAAGTAGAAAAGCGCGCTGGCCTAAACTCATTCAGTTAGGCTTACTAGAAAAAAGTGTAATATAAGAAAAAGTCAAAAAAACACTTAAAACTAAGTCAGCCAATCTATAAAACTTATTTATTAGATAAATCCTTTTTTTTACAAAAGTAAAGAAAAAATAAATCAAATTTATTAAGTTTAAGTATATTTGTTGAGTCGAAATCGAATGGTCAAAAGGGACAAAATCCTGAAAGGCACGAAATTATACGGAGAATAATTTGTGAATTAATTTCCCAAAACACAGAAAATGTCCAGCAAAAGCGCGTGCAGGAGTAGGACGGGAAATCGGCATTTTGGTTATTTCTGGATTTTGGCGTTCGAGATTTTCGCTTCTTGGGATTATAGATATTCGGGATTTCGATTCATTCAGGATTTTAGGTTTTGGGATTTTGGCTTTCGGGATTTTGGCTTTTAAGATTTTGGCTTTCGGGATTTTGTTTTTTGGGATTTTGTATTTCGAGATTTTGGCTTTCGGGATTTTGACTTTCGGGATTTTGGTTTTTGGGATTTTGGCTTTCCATATTTTGGCTTTAGGGATTTTGGGATTTTGGGTATTGGGATTTTAACTTTTGGGATTTTGGCCTTCGGGATTTTCACTTTTAGGATTTTGGCTTTCGGGATTAGGCTTTTGGGATTTTGACTTTCGAAATTTTGACTTTTTGGATTTTGGCTTTCGGGATTTTGGCTTTAAGGATATTGGGTTTTGGGATTTTGGGTATTGGGATTTTAACTTTTGGGATTTTGGTCTTCGGGATTTTGGCTTTTGGGATTTTGGTTTTCGGTATTTTGGCTTTCGAGATCTTGACTATTGGGATTTTGGCTTTCGGGATTTTAGCTTTAAGGATTTTAGATTTTGGGATTTTGGGTATTGGGATTTTGGTTTTATGGAATTTTGGCCTTCAGGATTTTAACTTTTAGGATTTTCGCTTTCGGGATTTTGTTTTTTTTTTATTTTGGCTTTTGGAATTTTAACTTTTAAAATTTTGGCTTTAGATTTGTCAGACTGATATCTTTTATTACTTATCTGTAATTAAACTTGCATAGTAAAGCCTCTTTAGATCTGAAGATTACTTTTGCGGTTTAACTTCAATAGTACTATTATTGGCAAGTTTTTTAGAGGAATATAGACTTGAGATAGGAAAAATAGCATTCAATTCTTCAGATACATAGAATTCATTGACCATATTTGATATTTAGAAATCAGGCATAGGGAATGAGGTTAAATCTTAATCTGTAATCTGTGTAAAGTTTCAAATAAAACCCTTGTTGATTCTAAAATTTTGTTAAATTTGACAGTGAAGGATCAGCTAAAACTATCATACTTTGAAAATGTGGGATCATGGATTAGAGGTTCTCTGCATAAATTTCTTTAACCTGATCCTTTATCGCCAAGTTTTACACGGTAAATATTCTCGAGAATTAGCCTGAGTTTGGGGCTTATCCATTAACTGATCTATTAATGTTTACATCTTACATAAACTTAAGTACAGTAAAGCTATTAACATTCAATATGAACTTAAGCATGTTTTGATCTTAGTTATACTAAGTTCAATTTTGATTTTGCTCCATGCAAAATAACTAGTCCACTCAAAATGTAGGGGATATTTTAAAGGTCTCCCAGATAAGGTTTTGCCTTACTTCAGCCATGTGCACCTCTTCGGTTTAACATCAAGTGTCGTTCTTTCTCTCTTGTGAATTTTGTAATTATAAAACAATGTACTTGATTGTCGCTACAATAAATTTCGTCACATTTTCTCTCTCTGTCTTGAAGATTTTCCCTGACTCTCTTGCAAGAGCATGGAAGGGAAAAAATGTCAAACATCAATTTATATCAGGCACTTGGGATCTCTTTGTGGTATATTTATTTGAAAAGCAAAACGTACAATTATGGTCCCAAAAAAAATCCACCGAGGTATCCATTGAGGATTTGTGTGAAAGAAATTAGTGTAATGATGGTAATTTGGTATGTGTACTCCAAGGTTTAGCACGCAATAAAAGGTTCTTATTTTTCAATAGTCAATAAAATTCAGTCAACTGGGGAATTCAAGGGGAATATCAGTGAAAAGAAATTAGTATTCTGCATTGTTTTGTGCAAGGTATTTGGGAGGTTTAAAATATTTTTAATATTCGCAAAATATTTGAACAATTCAAAAAAATATTCACAATACTTATTAAATATTCAGAAAAAATTAACAATATTCACTAAATATTAATAATATCCACAAAATATTCGTACTGATCTCATTTCAATATTTAATAAAGATTCGCAGTTTTAATTAAATATTCGGAATATTGTATTAGCAATATTTACCAGGTATTTATAATATTAAGTAAATACTATAAATTATTTATAGTATTTACAATATTTAGAAAATTTAGAATATTTAGAAATATTCTACACTTGCTTTAAATATTAGCAATATTCATTAAATATTCACAATTTACATTTCAATATTTCCAAAATTCACATAGTAATCAAAATATTCGTAAATGAATTGGAGTGTTCACAATATTTAGGAAATCAGAGCCATTTTAAAAATATATTCGCAATATCCATTAAATATTTACGAAATACTAATTCTCACTAAAATATTTGCAATATTTTCAAAAATTCTCAATTTTCATTAAAATATTTGCAATATTCACAAAATATTCTCAAAATTCATAAAGATATTCACAATATTTACAAAATATTCTCAATTATCATTAAGATATTCGGAATATTCTAAATTTTCATTAAACTCATTGAAATATTCACAAAATTTTCTCAATTGTCTTTAAAATATTCAGAATATTCGCATAATATTACCAATTCTCATTAAAATATTCTCAATTTTCAAAAAAATATTTCCAATATTCACAAACTATTCTCAAATTTCAAAAAAAAAATTGAAATATTCAGAAAATATTCACAGTTGTCTTTAAAATATTCGGAAAATTTACAAATATTCCCAAATTTCATTAAGATATTCACAAAATATTTTCAATTTTCACTGAAATATTTGGAATATTTACAAAATACTCAGAATATTGATTAAAATATTCACAATATTCACAATATTCACAAAATATTCCAAATTTTTATTAAAATATTCGCGATAATTATAAAATATTTCCAGTAATCGTGGAAATTGTGCTTTGAATTCCCCAGTGAAAAGCCCCTTGGGTGAACTAGAGGAAAAAAAAACGCTATATGGTTAGAATTGCAATTTCATGGAGTGTTGCTTGGTGAATTTGATGGGAATTTAGATGTTATGTGGTCAAGAATTGACATTGAGGAAGTCCAAAAAGTTGAGATCATTTTCTTGTATCCAAGCTCCTATTTCTCAACATTCTCGTCTGATATTTTAGCGCCAATCTTGAAATTGTAATCGGTTGAAACTTTAAATTTCTAATAAGAAGACATCCTCGAAATAAAAATGAAACTACTTCTTTGACTTCCTCGATTAACAAGCGAAACGTGCACAATAAATTATGAGGCGCGAAAATATCCAGCTCAAGGTTTAAGATGAGATTCATGAATTTTCATTGGAAATATCTCAAAAAGTTTGAGCGAGAGAAAATATCATGTGTTATTTTCGGTTAAAAAATTTTTGTTTGATGGGAAATATTTCGCAAAATTCCAAACCAAATGCCGTGCAATGCTGTAAAAATTCTCAAAAGTGAAACTTGTAATTATCCAATGAGAAAAAAAAATGCCATCACAAAACGTTGGTCAATAACGCGGAAAGGCTCTCTTGGTAATTTTAGCATGAGGAAATCTTCACAATTGCATCGAAAATTTTCCTCCCAAATGCATTTTGGAGCTTTGTGGAAAAAGTGAGAGTGGCAAAATGTCTATAATTGAATGCAATAATTCCATCCTTTGTCTCGATTTTGGGTCTCATTTCTACTTGGATAGCTTTTGAGAACTTTGCTGGGTGATTGCTGAAGAGAAAGAAACTCTGCGGATTGACTTGCTAAGAGAATGATTCACGCTTTTGAACTACTACGGAGTCTATTTAGTATGCAAGAAGTCTCTTTGATATTTTGACTCTAAACTCGAATATTTTAGCTCCTCGAAAATGAATTTTGTGGCGTGAATTCCAGAGCAAGTGGCTTGCATTACCATAATTGAATAATCTTATCTCACTTTTTTAATAGCTGCTAAAATTAAAGTGTAAGAGAGGCTTTAATCTCCCTTAGATCTTGTTGGTAACAACGTCTGATCCTTTAAAAGAAACTTTTAAAAATAGTTCCTAAAGAAGATATATATTCATTATTTATTTTTTTTACTTTTAATTTTAAAGAATTGTGGGATTAATTTTATCTGTATGTCTCCTTCTGGTACTTACTGATATCTATTTCACTTTCATTATATAAAATTCAATTTTGATCATATGCAATCAGATTAAAAATCCATGTATTACAAGATTATTTATTTTGTTTTTAAGCATAAATGTTCTTCAGAACTTATAATTTATTTTAAAACAGATTATAAAGAATCTCATCCAATATCGAAAAACACAAGAAATATCGAGAGACATAAAATTGTTACAGATAGAAAGAGCGTTAACAGAAAAAGATAAAACGCCCCTAAATAGCATTCGTTTAATGGGGCTCATCGGAGATCGAAAACGGATTTCGCCTCAAGGCGACAAAAATATATATGGCAAATAAATAAAAATATTTAAATTAAATAAATCAATTACCAATATATTATTACCGATTCATTAAGTTAGGAAATTATGGACGGAATTATAAATTTAAAGATCTTTCAAAAGAATCCCAATTCGTCCAAATCGATTGACAACTATAGCGCATTGCTATAATTTCTTTAAAAACGGCCTTTTCCAAGTGCATAAAATAAGTCCTTGATAAGTACTTACTAAGTCCTTAATTAAGGTATTTCTTAGGAGAATGTAGCGCTATCTGGTGACAAAGAGTGGAATCTGAAATAGAGAATGCGATGGACACATATTAACCATTGGATAATAAAAGATGAAACAATTCGACGTTTCAGAAAAGCATAACAACAAAACGTTACTAATAAGTACGTAAAAGGCATTCATAAGTTTCCTTCTTTTAGTAATAAATCTATAAAAGAGTAAGTTTAGTGATATCAGTGTAGTTTAATTTAACATTATTATTTGCATTTTAATTTGGTAAGTGCAGCTCGATAGCTCAAGGTTTTCCCTTTATTTCCATCAGCATTTAGGGTAAAAAGAACACCTATTGACACTTTAAGAATTTATCATGCCATATTTATTGAAACTTTCAGTACCGATTTAGGATATGAAATTAGAACATCTCTTTTTATAAGAAAAGGTAGATTATAATAATAATAATAATGCTGGCACAACATTCCATGAAGGAACAAGGCCTTCCCGCAAGGGGATTTCTAGACATGCATTCCCAAGAAGCAAAATAGCTGCCTTATAGAACCAAGTATTAAACAAGTCTTTTAATGCATTTTTAAAAGACTTAAAGTGAGAATTTTCTGTTGAAATTCCTATAGAAGCTCTTAAGATCCTTAAGAGTGCGCCACTTTACTTATAGTAATCTCAGTGATGGAACTAAGAGCGTTATAAGTAAATAAAAAGATTTTTTGTTCTATAGTACCTTACTTAAGGAATTCTACAAGACTATATTAAGAAAAAATTGCTTCTTGGGTTATTATTTTTTTCTTGTACGGGATGAGGTTGTCAGTCCTATGCCCGTGGAATCAAGTGCAGTGAAGCTCACTGGATGCAATCCGAACACCTTTAACGCCAGAAAAATTCCTGGTGACCTAAAGGGGATACGAACCCGGGACACTTACACCATAGAGCGAGTACTCTACCACTTGACCCATTGAGTGCCCAAAAGGTAGATTACAGAAAAAATATTTTATTACTTGGTTTATACCAGATACATTAAATAAATGTCATCATTTTGACAAAAGTGTCAATAGGGGTTCCCTGTCGAAGAGGTGTTTCTTCAACCCTAATCAGGGAATGTTATTTTGCTCACAAGTATCCAAAAACCTGTTAAATCTTTCCTTGAATATCCTCAACTTGAGGTACGGAACCGTAAATTTCAAGCAACTGTATCATATTCTGTTAAATTTTTTCTTCAGTGTGTGATCCGGCAGTGTAAATTACACACAAAATTTTCAAATGTTGATGATCTTATCTCTAGTGTTCTCCAGTCTCACCAGCGAATAATTCGGAAGCGTCGAGTAGCCTTGAGTCCCATAAACTCATATTCCTGGAGTCTACCAAAATTGTTATTCTTTACCCGATTGTATTTTCGATTTCTTGTTCCAAAATGCATCTGAAACACTTCTTCTGAGAGATACGATGACAACAACAGTTCCGTAAAGCAACTGTTGCAATCAGCGAAAAAGTGTAGTGCCAGACAATATAACAGTTGTCGGAAACCTTGAAGAAAATTGTGATGTTTTTAAATAATAAAAGTATTAGAATCTAATTTAACAGACAAATTGTAATTTATTTGTAATTTTTGTTATTTGTTATTTATTTATTTAGAATTTTAGCTTTTTTAGAAATGGTTCTTGGTCATAATAAGCCGAAGGGCTTTAGACCTACAAAGGGGTAAGGGGGGGAACAAAAAAAAACAACATAACAGAGCTAAATTAAGCAAAAATGTTTTTTTTTGCTATTCCTTGATAAATAAAAAGTACTCCTATAAAAAATTTAATAAATAATATTTATTGACATAAGGACAACTACTTAAAAAGTTTTCAGTCGAAAGTCTTTAATTATGTACTTAGTGAAATTACTTTCCATGTCCTTAATACAAACTACTTAATTAAGGACTTTTACAAAGGCCTTAATTAAGTACTTATGGAGTTTTGGTCATTCCATATTAGTATCGCTATTCGCTACAAAGTGCTCACGTTTGTATGATTTTCACAGGAGGGTTACCTTAGCTCTGAAAAATGCGACCAATTTTAGTATATTTTTTTCTGTTTTCGTATACTTTTCACGAGATATCTTCAAAACTACGTAAGTTGCCAATTTGAGGTTTTCGGTTGCCTCTTCGTTATTAAATTGGCTTTTATTTTGTATTATTATTTTTTGCTAATTCATTATACAATGACAGAAAACAGCTAATGAAGTCAAAAGTTTTTTCGGCGCGCTAGAAACATATGAAAAACATAGGAAATGATTTTCATATCATTTTTAAGTAGTTGAATATTCTACAACCTTAAAATTAAGTCATAGAGTTAAGAACTTTTTTACTATTTAATTAGAATTCAATGTATTATAGGTAAGGTGGGAAAAAAAAAGAATTCAATGTATTAGCCGGGTGGTTACATTTTTATTTTGAAACATTAAAAATTCAGAATTTTTCAATCATCGGTATGTATGGATGGAATGCTCACTGTGGAATGCTCACTGAAGTTCGTTACTGATTGTACAGAATCCTTAAAACACATATAAAATAATTAAAAATCATTGGAGAAGTTTTCTAAAGAAAACTATCCAAATAAAGTAAATAAACATATGGATTTGAAAGAGAAGAACGAAGTTGTAAATAATATAGAGTTTTGGAGGCGCCATCGAAAACCGAAGGGCGTTATCTCTTACCATTTAGCCTCTAATCCGATAACAGAGAGACGAAAAAACGAATTAACACTATGGTGTCAAAAAACACAAACTTCATAATTCCAAAATTTTGCCATTATTAATGTACAGCAGACTTTCGCTAATTTGGTTTTTCTAAGATCATTAATAGTGAAAAAATTTAAGGCTTTTGTAATTCTCATTACAAAAAAGCTCGCAAAAAAACCCAATTTTGAATGGGAATCCCGCTGATATTTTGGTTGTTTCTATTAGGGGAATGTTGGCATGGTTCGCACAGAGTGAACCTTCAAACAACGCAAATTTTCTCTTTATTTGCAAAGAGCTAGTTCGTCATTTCTTAGCCAAAAGATAGATAATTATTAAGCTCATGAAACGAGATGAGAAATGGTAGGTCAACTCTTTGTAAAAAAAGAGAAAATTCGCATCGTTTGAAGGTTCACTCTGTGCGAACCATGCCTACATTTCCCTAAGTTTTTTTTGTGAAAATGAATGGAAACAACCGAAATCCTCGCGAAATCACTGCTAAACGATATTTTTACTCGTTTCATATGTGAATTGAAGTAATGAAATAGTTTTCTTCGGGAAATGTGTGACTTAGGACTTAAGACTGCCATAGATAGGACAGATTCATTAAGGGAATATGGGAAAAATATAAAGTGTTTGAAGCCAGAGTAGTACGAAGCCAGCGAGACTTCCTCTGTACTTAGCTAAAAACGTTAACCAACCATTTATCCTTTTATTTTTCTAGCTGCATATTGTTTTAAGATTTTATTGTTTTTAATGTTTGAAGCAATTAAATGACACTATTAAAATCATAATTCTATAGGCACTGATAAGGCCGTAAACAAAACCTTGAGTGCAAGAATTCCTCATTTAAAAGAATATGTAAAACATTTTTGGATTGAGAGATTAATAAAAAAGACAAATAACGATTGAGTAATTAAGTATTTAAATTTATGTACAATCTCAGTGAACTTCAGAAAAATAAAAATAAATAAAATACTTGTAAGAGGTTTTTGAAATGAATAATAATTCATAAATTACGTGAAATAACTTGAATTCCATCAGCCCTTTGCTGTACGATAAGAATCGCTTTTGCAAAATAGTTCCTAAAGCTTCATTGATAATCGCAAAAGCTTTAAATCTTCTGGTTTTGTTGTGGGAAGTGCTTTGAAGAATTCAAATGGCTAAGTTTTTGAGGCAGTAGCTGAAAGATCAGCGATCGCCTTGTGCTCCTTCATGGTGAAAGAAATAAAAATCCAGTGAGTATAACAATTAATTAATTTGCATTTTTATGGTATCTCTCGCCTTGTGCCAAACCACAAAAATTAAGAGTACTTTTCTTCTTCTAAGACTGTTTTGGTTTTGTGGTACAAACTGGGAAACAAACACACAAAAGTCTTATCCTCCACTTCAATCGATTTTGACCCAATTTCTCAGACAAAAGTCGTGGAGACTCTTTTTTTTTCACGGCGTGGTATAGTGCGAGGGGATACTGTCTGAGGTAAAACCGAAAAAAATTATGTGAGCACCTAAAAACATGGATCATTGCACAATTGGATTTAGCAGTGAAAAGGCAAAAATGCACGATAATCACAAGTTTAACTGGTTTATGTGAAATAATAAGGAAGACATCACTAAATAACTCTTTTACTTTAGCTGCATTATGCGAAATATTCAGTTTGATGTCTCCAGAGCTTCAGCTCTAGATCATTCATATTCATAACTCTCCTATTGTATCATATGGAAAATAATGCATACGCAGATTTTATAACATTTCTACGTCTTCTCTCTCTCACTCACATTTTGCCCATTCTTTCAGCAAACTTATTTATTTATTATTTATGTCCATTGATAAAACAAACACGATGCAGACGCCCAATGGGGACGCCTGGTGTCCCAGCTCTGCACATTGCATACTCCTAAGGCGCTTTTTTTTTTGGTGCACCTGAACGACTTTTGCCACTTCTTTTGCATTCCATTTATTCCCCATAATTAAAATATCACTCATATTTAATATTTAATGCATCACAAAACGTGCAATTTGGATCCTTTCGGGAGGGCAAGTAACTAACAGAAAATTGCGCGATTGACCGCAGAGATTATTTCAATGGGGCTTTTTGATTCAAGAACGAATGGCCACTTCAATGAATTATTGATCAATGGGGATATTATAAATTATTTCATGATCTACTGCATGCTGAAATTGCACAACAAGTCCAAATATTGCATTCAGATTGGAGACCAGAAGGAAAGAAACTCGCGCGGGAGATACAAAAGATTTGAACGTCATACAAATGATGTGTTTTCTATGCTGGAAGAACAATTCATTTCCATGATCATTTGTCATTGATCATTATGGTCACATAACATTACAATTTATTCTCCACGAGATTTGCAAAAGAAATACTTTGTCGCTTTTTGGAGGAGAATTCTCGATTCACTGAAAATTCTAACAAATTCTAATGCTTAAAGTTGATGTATTAAGTAATTTGTTGGTTTATAAGAGCATTGATAGTCAAAAATAAGAAGAATTTCTTTTTTTATAATCTTTTATTTTACATAAACCTCTGAATTTACAAAGAAAAACAGATTTTACAAATTTCTTGTTGCTAATAATAATCTCTAATTGGATACATGATGGAAGGTAAAAAGTAAATTAAATAATTTTTCATTTGACCTGATTAAATTTTGGTTATCAGAAAATATATTAATGAGTTTCCACGAAGGAGTTTGAAGAGATTTCTCAAATAAAATTGTGATAGAAGCTAATATGATATGAAAGTTAGTACGAAAAATACGTAATATTAATACAATTTTGCAATAAGATACCAAGCTACTCTGGCATGTTTAATTTTCTTTTAGTCATATGACTTTTAGTCCAGTGGCGAAGATTGAATTCGTCTAATTTTTATCATGTGCTTGCGATTTGTTTCGTTGCCATTTTTCCTTATATACGCTACTTTCCAAATTTTCTTTTCGCATTCTTTTTTAAAATTTTCCTCGTCCTTAAGAAATTCCTCTGAGTACCATAACGGGAGCTTCATATTAATTTCATTGTCTATAAGTAAAATAATTTCATTCGACCCATAGAAATGATTTAAAGAACGATGCATTCCACGAATCTTGTAAAATTTATTAACAGGAAATGTGTCAATATTGTCAGAAGGTTTTTGAGTTTCGTTCAAATAATCACATAATTTCTCCAGATCCTGCAAATATTAAAGGAAAAAAAGTATCAATGGAGGCATTTCAATTTGATAATATTTGATACAAATAATGAAATTATATAATATATAATATTTAAAGAAGTTTGTTTAAAAGGGTGGCAAAGCGTCTCAGGCTTTGCGAAATGCTCGAACTCATGACTTTTAGATGCTACACCTCAAAAGTACTTTGTCATCATTTACCGTTTACCGGTACCCAACCGATTTGAACCGATTCATAAACATCTCAAAAGATCCCCCAAAATCATTCTAAAAGTAATAGAATTAATTTTCAGATATAGTTATCCGGCTATGAACCAGTTTATTATCGATTCAAAACAGATTGTAACCGATCCACTTTTATAGGAAATTCCAAGACCATTCCAACGAGCCCAAACATGATCCCATTCGCTTAACCCTTTAAGGACGAATGGGACACCGGTGTCCCAAAAATAAAAACCATTTTTTCGGACTATTTAGAGGACAAAACAAATTTCTATAGTAAAAAAAAATTGTTTTTGATTTTGGGACACCGGTGTCCCACTCGTCCTTAAAGGGTTAAAGGAATAATTAAAAAAAATGCTTATTGATTTTATTTAATAATCACAGCCTAATTAAATTTATTTTCATGCGGGAAAGCAGAGTAATTTAATGTTCATCATGTAATTTAATCAAACTGTGTCTCTGTTATTCTTCCTTTAAAATTTTAAATTTCTTTGAGGTCAAACAGATTGATTTCTCGGGAATGTGCGTAATTAAAAGAAGTGACAAAGAGTCCTAAGTAAATTAACATACCGCAAAGGTACTTTTGCAATTTTTTTTAGAACAATAATGTTAATTATCAAAATTTTAAATTATTATTTCTGTCTTTCTAGGCTCAAGCTCCAACAAAAAAAAAACAATTGTATTATTGTGGTGGGGATATTTGAAACTGTTGAACTACATTGATAGGGAAGACTGGGGCAAAAAGTCACAAATCGAAAGATTCAAAATTCAATATCTTCCAAGATAAAAAAGAAAGCGGATCAATTTTTTTTCTATAGATAGCCTCCATAGACCTTCTTCAATGTCGTAAGTTTCTTCAAATTCGAACAAGGAATTTATAAAATAAAAAAAAAATATTGAAATTTTTAGGCCTGTTTTTGAAATATTTTCCTTACAAGAGATATGAATTATTACCTACTTATTTTCCAAAATTGACGCACTTGGGAATATTTCCTTAATGATCTGGATTCACTGAGTACGAATCCACTATCCGTTTTAGCATTTTCCAAATATTCTTCTCTCCAGAAATACTTTTATTAGAAATGGTCACTTGGGGTAAAAAGTAACAAAAGGTATAAAGCAAAAAGTAAGAAGAAGCGAAGCAATTTCTGATGTCTCACGGCGAAAAGAAACGTCATTACCATGTCTCGCTGTTTGTTGTTTGCATTGGTCAAACGATTTGTAGTCTTTTGTGTATTTTTTCAAAAATAGCTTGAAAAACGCTTTTCTCGTTCAGATAGAGAAAACTGTGTTCTCTAGGTGAGAAAATATGTCCTCTAGGTATCATAGCGAATCAAAATGTGATAATAGCCCATTTCCTGATACTATTTGCCCCAGCATTTTTGAGAATGGTCACAAAATCACCTTTTAGAAATCGACTCAATAAACGTATTTCCTTACAAAATAGAACAAAAATTACTTTCACAAAGTTGTAGAATGGTAAATTTCCTATAAAACTGCCCAATTAGAAATTTCTGAAGCGCTCGAGTAGCTTGAAAAAAAAAATACGTTTTGTGACTTTTTGCCCCAGTCTCCCCTATACTATTTTTTATGTCTTTTTTGAGGAAGCTGGACCGTACAATTTTATTTTATTTTGTTTTAACAACTTAAAAATATGCTAAAAAAATCGTATGTCAACGTAGATGTAGACCCTCAACTGAAAGTAGCCCCGCTTTTCCCAATTTATCAGTAAAACAACGTGCAATGGATTCTTCGAAATATTAAATTACTGAAATTGATTAAATTGCTCAAGTGCAAAGATCTCTTACCATGTTGTAGTTAAAAGATGAATTGATGATGACAAATTAATAGCAAGCTTTAGAGTAATCTGCAAAGATAAAAAAAACTTTTAAAAGTATTTTACAAATACGCATTTTGAATATTAAAAGAATTAATTAAAACCTAAAACTGAGGTGAGTGCCCAAAGTTCGGGTTATACAAAACAATTAAAACAATTAAATTGCTTCGCGACTTTGTTAACAATTAATTCTCTTAAGTAAATTTAGAATTAAGATATTATTTTAGAACATTTTGAAAGTATTTCAACGATACAAAATGATTATTTAGAATATATTCTTTAATACCACTTGAAAACTTGAAACTTACTCAGAAATCTGGCTTGGAAAGAAGTAGTGTATCACGTTAGAAGTTGAAAGGACTGACACAGACTGAGCTTTATCAGACAATTTTGCCCAAATTTATATTTTTAACTGTAGAGACTAACAGTTAAAAGGTCTAATGACTTTTGAAATGGAAAAGTGGGAAAAGTAATGAACTTGCTAAGAACCTCATTTAACAGTTCAACTTCTCTGGCAAAGGTACATCATTTTAAGAGAAACTTACGCTATCTTCATCCTCTTTTAAGGGTATAGAAGTCTTGAAATTGAATAGACTTTAAAATAGCATAAGAAGGTCAAGCAGATGGACTCCCTGCGGTTGTATCAGGGGGTATAATCCATTCAGGACAGCAAAATACAAAATTCTTTGCCAAAGCTTTTGACGCTTCAATGAATCTTCCTCAGTGGCTAAAAAGGGCTTAAAATAACCCATCAAAAATGTCACGGGGAAATAGCAAAGAAATCTCGTAGTATTTTCCGTGCCTTCCCACTGAAAATTCGGCACTTTAGTCGTAATGAATTCCCGGAAGCGGTTAATAAGAAAACTAAACTTCACCGTTACGTTACCTTCCCAGGTAACTCTAAGTAAGATAATATTATTTTATCTCTTTTATTTTAATTTTTTTTTACTCATTTTTCTTTCTTTATCTCTTTTCTTTTTTTTTAATTGTCATTTTTTGCTTTTCTCACAATTTTTTCCCCTAATACGATGAAATGCCATTATATGGCACGTGTGTACTCTATAGAAGTATAATTCGCATACGAGAATTCGATGTTCCTTATGAACTTCGCCTGAAGAAATGCATCTAGACTGAAGTATATCATTAAGTTTAAAAAAGAATATTGGGAAATTTTCGCCGCGAAGCAAAGATCTCGGGTTCGATTCTTGCTATGTTTTTTTATTGTATATTTATTTTCTTTTTAATCGGATATATATATATTTTTTTTATTTTTCATTATTATGCCCAACGCACAATAACTTTTGTTTAGTAAACATGTTTTTGACATTTCGATGAGAGTGAGTGAGATCTAGATCTAATCACCTCGCTCATTCTCATGGAAAATTTTGAAAACATGTTTACAAACAGAAGTTGTTGTGCGTTGGCCATTATTTATCGGTGGCCCTTTTTAATTAATGTAGGGTGGAATCACCAGTTCTCGTCAGTGCCCCACTTCTCGCCACTTACATTGAAATCGCTATTTTTCGCAATTTATGAAATAAATGAGTCGCAATTTTTTTGTATTGTTTCTGCTTCTACGCATAGAATCGAAAAATAATAATTATTCGTTTTGGATTCACGTTTTTGATCACTTTTTAGAGCAATATTTTAAGCAAGTGCATCGAATCCAACATCTCTTACCAAATGTACTAAGTGTCGTCAAATTTTCATCAGGCCAAAAATACCTATTTGGGTAAACAATTTGTCTATTGAATATTTAATTGCACTTGTGGAATACATAAAATTTGTATTTAGTCAATTAATATTTCATTTTATATTATTTTTGTATAAAAATGAGGCATGGCGAGAAGTGGTAATATTCTGGAATTGATTTTACCACCTGTCGCCATATCTTTTCAATAGGCGACGCTAACTTCACTTCGTACATTCTCAGTTGTCAAATCTGCATTGTTTACTTTCTGCAAAAGCCCCATAATTTGATTTCTCAAATAAAAGTGAAGAAAAATCATTTAAAGAGAGTAATAATAAAGTGATCACAAGGAAAGAGAAATGGTGAATGTATTCTTTTCATAACATTGCCTAAAATAACCGAGTGTGGTTCTTTTCAAGTGGGTGGCGAGAAGTGGTTACAAATTTTACAAAACTGGCGAAAAGTGGTAAAAAGTGGCGACGAAATGGTTATTTTTGCATTATTAATAAAAATCAGTTTTTTAAGTAGTCCAGCGTTATGTTCTAGGATTATTGTTTTCACGTATCTTGAGCCAATACATCTAAGTAGCTTGGTGTCAAATTTGACTTATCTTGTAACAAGGATTCAAAAGTTATGATTAAATGTATTTAATTTTTTCCTAAACATGGCGATAGCCGGTTATTCCACCCTAACAATAATTGCTCTGTACTGTTAATATTGGGATACTTGCGCTTTATTAAAGTAATTTTTTCAAGAGCTCTTCTACGTGCCTGATGATTTTAATACATATTTGCTGAGATTCTTTACAATCATAGCGTTCGTGGTTTGAGGTGAAATTTGATCTTTTCAGATCGCACAAAATTTTTTTGACATTTCTAGATCACGAAAATGATGCACCAAAAATCAATTTTCGTGGTGGGAATGTCCCGTCTGTCGTATAAGCATTTCGGGAGAGAGAACGGAGAGACATATCAACAAGAAGTTTTTGAAAAGAATTAAATGTCGATTGGCGGTTAGAAGTAGGTGATGTCAGATCCACCCCATCCCTTGCGCCATTTTGGACACACCCCAAATTTTCTTTTCTTAATTACTCAGCCTCTATGGCATGTATCTGGTTCCAATTATAGTATTTGATACCTAGGCTTAAGGCCTTTCAAATAAAAAAAAAGTAAGGCCTTCCGACCGACTCTGATCCGAGCTATAAGGGGTCAAAAATTGAATTTCCAAATGGCCGTATCTCAGGTTCTAATTGTCAGAATTTAAAAAAAAAATTGGTATTTTGTAAAGATTTCGTTAAATGATACAATTAATTAAACACTCTATATTCATTGGATTTAACCAAAGGTCTGATTAATAGAAAAATCGTTTTTTGAAAATTCAATGTCGAATATTTCGAAAACTACGCAATGTACTCTGACCCTTACTGTATGCAAATTGACCGGACCGGACTCTATTTCTAATGGATATTTCGTGGATTTTTTCGAGATAATCGAATTTAAAATTTATCAGATACTTTTATGTATTTATCATCCAATTTTTCTGATTACACTGAGAGAAATCCGAAAAAGTCAAAACACCATTTCAGAAATGTTAATTTTACCCTACAGCATTGATTCGAAATCAGTGTAAATATTACCCTTTTTAGGTGTATTATGGGTTAAAGTTACCCTTTTTAATGTTTATTTTATCCATAAAAGGTGTAAAATTAACATTAAAAAATGTTGATATATTTTTACACCCGAAAGTTTTAACGGGAAAAAGTTAATCGTAGCCTCTTTTTTTCTCGGTATATTAACAACAATAAGTTACATACAGTTTAAGAATTATTGAATGAAATTTGCATTATTTATGTAAAAATATCGTTCGAGTTTGCCACAATCCAAATTTACAATGAGAGAATCGCACCTCTATAAACTGATCTGGTCTTATCACTGGCTTTTCTATGAGATCTCCCAGAGAATTCTATTAAAACTCGTAATTTATCATCGCAATTTCCCATGGAAATCCATTGGGATATTCTAGGAAGGAACCTATTACAGAAATACCTATGACATTCCAAGGAAATTTCCAACTCAAAATAGGGTAATTTCTTTAAAGAAGAATTTTTTTATAGGGAAATTTTTTCATCTTCTGTTGTCCTTAGGGGAATGGAGGCATGGTTCGCACAGAGTGAACCTTCAAACGATGCAAATTTTCTCTTTGTTTGCAAAGAGCTGAACTACCATTTCTCATCTCGTTTCATGAACTTAATAATCATCTATCTTATGGCTAAGAAATGACGAACTATCTCTTTGCAAACAAAGAGAAAATTTGCGTTGTTTGAAGGTTCACTCTGTGCGAACCATGTCAACATTCCCCTAATGATATGCCGACTCATTATATAACTCATTTAGATGGATTAAAGAGGGATCCAGAAACTTTATTTTAATGATGATGTCTGTATACCTGACTTAAATTACTTTAAAGTAGACGCCTCTGAAACGATTTAGGGCAAAGGGGCCTACCTTTGAATACGCTACATCCAAGGAATATTTCAATTTTTCTCTTATTTCTCAAAGCAAAAATTCTATTTTATTGATAGAAGTTTGTATCATTGACTATAAGTTTGTAGAATTTTTTTTTCAATTTTTGCTTTTTGTGAAATAAGAAAAAAATGAAATATTCAAAAGCTGCGCATTCAAAGGTGGGTAACCTTCTACCAATTCTTCTTGGTCGTTTTTGAGGATGTTTTCCAATATTTTTCACCATTCTTCTCGATATCTCCAAAAAAAAATGTTTGTCTTAGAGATACCAAGCATTCAGAAAGAACTCTAAAACACCATTGACCTTCAATTAAAAGAAATTGATTTGTAATTGTGAAAATGGCTCATTTATTGCTCCATTTCGGTTTCCATTTAATAAAAATTTATACAGTGTAAATTACAAGTTTTCCGCTATTTGTTTTTCCAACAGTTTAGAGCATTTTTTCTCCCATTTCGCATTTTTTCTTCGTGACATTGAAAGCTGACATTTAACACATCGCAAAGACTTTACACATGATTTAATTCGGCACTTTTTTTTTGGCAGTGGACACATTGGTCTATCGCATGAAGAACACAAACAACAGGAAATAAAATGTTTACATTAAAAAAATATATATAGTTCGATTTAGGGGATGAGTTGAGATTCGAAGGTTTGGGTTTTAGAAGGGAAAATTGGGATAGAGTTAGTCACAAGAAACATTGAGGGAGGTTTTTGGAGGGAGAAAGGTCGCGGGAATAAATATTAAATGGCAGCTTCGGGTGGGGTTGAAGGGTGTTTTTTTTTGTGGGGGACGGAGAGCTTAGTAGTGGTATCCGTAGCCGTAGTTGAAGGGAGCGGCGTAGTGCGACCTCAGGAAAGGAGCGGGAGCGGCATAACCGTGGGCGTAGGGGTAGCCGTGGGAGTAGCCAGAGTAGGCGAGGGGAGCAGCAACGGCGGTACGGGCCACAGTCACGGCTGGGGCGTGAGCAACAACAGCTGGGGCAGCATGGGCCACAACTGGGGCAGGAGCGTGGGCAACGACGGCTGGGGCAGCGTGGGCAACGACAGCTGGGGCAGCATGGACGGCAGGGGCGCTCTTGGACACAACAGCGTTGAAGCCGTTGACATCATCAGCGTGGTAGTCGACGGTGCGCACGGAACCATCAGGTTCAACAAGGGAGTACTGTCCCTTCACGACATCTCCATCACGGACCTCAGCCTGGGACTTGACATCTCCGGTGAGGCTGTCATGGACTCCATAGTCGAAGGAGTACTGTGGGTGGGACTGCAGAGGAAGAGACAAATAAGACAGGTTAATTGTTGGCACCACAGAAGTTGGCCTTCAATGGATGAATTTCAAATGCGGATTCCAATTAAAATGTCGAGCAATTGTGGCACACGGAAAATGGTCACAAATTGGCTCGATCAAGGTCCAAGGGGGTCTACTTCAGAGGCTCGAGACAAAGAAGTCAACAGTGGCTCAAATGCAGGAGGCAAGACTCCAGTCAATGAATCAGAATGCAAATGAATTTTAGTGATCAGGGGGATTGGCACTTACGTAGTAGTCTCCAGCATAGTGGCCATCGTAAGCCTTGACGACGAGACCAGGATGGGCCAGAGGAGCAACGGAAGCAGCAGCAACACCAACGATGGCGAGGCAGACAGCCAACTGAAACAATAAATCATTGATTAGATTCTCGGTTATTGTCTTTCGTTGAATATTTCTCGATATTTCTTCAATTCTTTAATTCAATTGAAGATCAGTTGCAATTAAGGGGGACATATCTGAGAATATGTAACCACATCTATTGTGATTATTCAAATTAAATTGGAAATATTGGAAATATAGATTAAAGCTTGTTGTACACAATATTTTACATAAACTTAACGAAGAATCTTGAAACTTAACGATTATTAAATTGATCGGAAAATTATCTAAAACTGCTTAAAGATTTGCATTTGTTTGATCGAATTTAGACGTTATGCTGATAATAACGAAGATTTTATTGCAACTCAACGATTGTGTAATAAATTTCACAAAGGGTTCGTTAAAACCAGAAAAGTAACAGACCTTGTCGAAGGTATGCAAAATTGTATCAAAATTACTTTGTCAAGATGAATATTTTTGACTAAAACTGGGCAGATATTTTACTTCAACGATATTAAATTCTTGAAACTGAACGAAGATTATTATTGCAATGAAACTAGTTTTACTAGTATTGTTCAGTTTTGGTAGGAGATTATGTGGATATTTTTATTCTTTTAAAATAAAGTTTGGAAATGAAAATTGTTTGAAAGTGCGATAAGAAAACTTGACGAAAGTTGTTGTTCTTAATACAGAACGATTTTTAGAAGTGCAGATAATGCTTTTCTTCACAAACATTTGGAGAAAGGAAACTAGACGAACATCTTCTTGTTTCAAAGAAAATTTTCAAGGCACGTTTCATGAATATTAAAAAAAAATCAGGTGAACATTTTTGAAACTGAACGAATTTTTTTTTAGAGAAATTGATACGGAATCCGAAACCCTGTGATTAATTTAATAACTCAGAGAAAAATAAGCTATGTGAATGCTTTTCTCTGCGAAACTTTTCAGAACGGAAACTTAACGAAAGATGTCATATTTTCACAAATATTTGTTTCACGCTTTTTTTTACGAAACTGAACAAACTTTTTTTTGAGTATCGCAATCAGTAAAAAAAACTGGACGAAATATTTCACGAAAATCTAAAGTATTTCCAAAAAAATCAAACTCAACGAAGAATTTTTAAGGATCGATTTTTCCTTCAAGATATGTAGCCCTTGGTCACAGTAACTTTATAAATGTTCACTCACTTTAAGGAAAGCCATTTCAAATAGGTTTTTTAGTTAAATGTTAACTTCACAAATGAGGAAAACTGCGAACTGATCTCTGGGATTGAGCTCAAGTGACTGATAACTAGAATCAAACTCTGGGCCTCTTTTATACTTCACTCCACCCGAGTCACACTTGAAAAAAAAAAGTCCACTAGTAAATTTTCAACTTTATCATATACACACAGAAGTGATTTAATACATTACGTACAGTTCCACGTATGTTGTGTGGTATGTCTCTCTATTGTGGAGGAGATTGCAATTACCCAAGGTTGACTCCAAAAGCTTCATGTTTCTCGCGTGGTGTTTGTTTCTCTCGTTCACTCATGAGGAATTCCCACTTGGACACCAAAACCATACGTGTCGCTGACCATTTTCAGATCCTACATTCCTCGTCTCTGCCGCAAATCCCCATCTCCAGACCAGGATATGGGTGACGGAAGGCGATCAGTTCGAGAGAATTTCTTGATCTTTCTTGGTGATTGCACATTTTTGCCAAAGTTCACGCGCGATCGCAAGTGATCGTGGAGGATTTATCAGTGATCTTTGCAATTTATTGGTGGTTATTGAGAACTTTAGCTGACTGCAGTAATGCCTCAAGAGGAATTAGTTTGTTTTACAACAGGAAATTCGATCTGCTGTTTTATGATTTTTGGAAAAACAACCGAAAAGATCGCTAAAAGAACAAATTTAATGATAGTGAAATAAGAATCTTGAAGAAAAAATTGTTGAGGTTACTAATATTTAACAAAAGTGTGTAATTAAAATAAATAAAAACACAATCCTTAGAGAAAAGAATTTATTTATTAATTTGTGATCAATGTTCTGAAATTATGAGTTTTAAGTTCTATTTGCAAATTTATTGATTTTTTTAAAACGATCTTCTGCAATTGATTAGTTACTTGTGAATTTGTGACCACTGTAAAATAAAAAAAAAGATCGTTTTTCTTTCTAATCCTATGCAGGATTTTTACGTGAACTAATCCACAATTTTTTGATAAGCAAAAGAATTTAAGTTTAAAAATCATATAGAGGAAAGTGCTCTTCCTTTGAACGTTCATGTCTTCGAATAATGTGAATTTCTTTTGTTTCTCGTAAGAGATTTACACTAAATTATCACTGAATTATCAACAATTGATGATAAGGCAACTAATATTTAATAGAAATGTGTAAGTCTCTTAGGAAAACTAAACGAAAATTTACATTATTCGAAGGCATGAATGTTCGAAGGGAGAGTACTTTCCCCTATTGATTATTCCTTTGATTCATCCTCTGTAAATTGAAAAAGTAATTATTAGGATAGCTGGACATTCATCTACATAAATTGAAAATCATTAAAACAGCAATTGTTAAAAATAAAATAGTAATTATGTTTATTATCTTACAAAAAACTTTATAAAGAAAGTTTTGTATTTGAATATTTACTAATGTGGATTTTTTGTTTAATTATTTTAATGGTTAAGTTGATACCGTAGATACGGATGACTTTGCACTCCGAGGGGGAGTTTACACCCCTACATTTCCTAAGCTTTTCTTGAATTCTTGCACTTACGAATGGCATTTAGACCATTCTTTAATGCCTTTGTGGTCTTTAGGCCATCATTCAGCGCTATAATTAAAGAAAAGCTCAAGAAAGGCAGGGATGCAAAGTCACTCATACACCACTTAGAGAAATCCGAAAAAATTAAAATTACATTCCGGAAATGTTAATTTTACCTTGCATTATGTATCCGAAATCGGTGTAAATATTATGCTTTTTAGGTGTATTAGGGGTTAAAGTTACCCTCTTTTATGTAAATTTTACCCTTAAAAAGGTGTAAAATTAACAATAAAAAATTTTGATATATTTTTACACCTAAAAGGTGTTGAAGTTATGAGTAAAAAAGTTAATCGCACCCCCGTTTTTTTCTCAGTGACTGAGAAAAAAAGGGAGTGCGATTATTTTTTTCCTCGTAACTTTAACACTTTTTAGGTGTAAAAATATATCAACATTTTTTAATGTTAATTTTAGACTTTTTAAGTGTGAAATTAACATGAAAAAGGGTAACTTTAACCCATAATATACCTAAAAAGCATAATATTTACACCGATTTCGGATACATAATGCAAGGTAAAATTAACATTTCCGGAATGTTATTTTAAATTTTTCGGATTTCTCTCAGTGTATCTACGGTACTTTCTACGGTAAATGTTCCAAGTCCAGTAGGTACGAGTAAATGAAGCTTTCTAAAAAGAATCATTTTAATAATTATGAGCCGGCAAGTTTGCGACACTTTTTTATGTTTTGATCTTAAAATATTTTAAAAATTTAGAAAATTATCTTAAAATTTTGAATAGCGCTTAGTTTAGACTAGTATAGACTAGTATAGACTTTATTAAAATAACTCGATTAGTATTTTTGTGATATTTATTTAAATAATCAAAGAATAATCCATCGCGTCTCAAACATTCAGGCTCTTTCCTAATCAATTTGCTCCTTAGAAATTACAAGGGACTAACTTTTTTGCGATTTTGAGATATCAATGCATTTCTAAAGAGAATTTTATCAATTTTCAATTGATATAAGTTAATAAATTTTGTCATTATAAATAACTTTCAAAATTTTACTCTGTCTTCATTGATTATGCTCTGTATTTGAAGGGCACAAAATTGATTTATCGGCCATATTTTTTGTGAAACAGGGGACTATTTCGAGCAAGTTGATCCCTTCTCTTTCATATTCCACGATAATTTGTCCATCTATAGAATTACAGGGAGCCAAGCTTAAAGAAGAACTGAGAGTCCCGGTCAAAATTCCGAACGCAAAAATTCCTAAAGTTCAAATCTCGAAAGCATAAATCCCGAAAAACCAGAATCCTGAATAGGCCGAAATTCCGTGAACCAAAATCCCGTATTCTCAGAGGCAAAGAGAAATTTTCTATATTTTGATAAATTCGATTATGTACGGTTTGGTGGATTGCAATATCTGGGAAAACGGATTAAGACCTTTCTTCTCTTCCTTCAATTTTTATTCGCTACAACGTTTCGGGAATACGATGTCCCCTTCATCAGGTCTACAGAACGTTTTGAACAATTTGGTTATATTTTCTTTCTTTTCTTTTGTTTTTTGAAGAATTGTGAACTTTCAAAGGAAACTTACGTAGAATAATTCAGGAAGAAGGATACCTTACGTGTAACTTCCTTAATTATTCTAAGTTTCCTTTGAAAATGCCAAAATTCTTTAAAACAAAAATATAACTAAATTGTTCAAAACCTTTTGTTGACCTGATTAAAGGGACATCTTATTCCCGAAACGTTGTAGTGAATAAAAATTTGATAGAATCGAAAAAGAGGTCTTAATCTGTTTTCACCAGATTTTGAAAAATTATTCTACATATTATCCTGCATCCTGCGTTTAATTCCGTCCCTTTCAGGATTTCGACCGTTCAGAATTTTGGCTTTCGGGATTTCGGCTTTTCGGGATTTTGGCGTTGGGAATTTTGGTTTTTCTAGATTTCGACCTCTTCAGGATTTTGGGTATTTTGGTGTTGAGAAATTTTAAGGTTCAGGATTTTGATCATCAGCGTAAATTGAGATAATTAATTACACAAAATTCAATCTTTCATGCTGAAAATCCTTCTTTCTAAATTCAAAATGAGTTGGGTCCTTGTGATTTCCATAGAACGTAGTGATCGGAATATTGCCTAGCTCCTGATATATCTTTTCAGCTAACTTATCACCTGTGTATCCTGCGTTATTAATTAAATGGTTATAACATAACCTTTATTAAAATCAAGACATTTTCTTAGATCTCAAAAGTTGTGCGTTTGCGATCGCAAAAAGGAATAAACCTTTTTTATTTAACTTAATATCAGTTTTTCTATGAAAAATAGATTGTCTTAAAAGATAACTCATAAGGAGATACCCATAGCGATTGTTGGGAATATGATAAATGAAACTCAAGGAAAATTCAAAAATCAACGGTAAAGATTTTACAAACCAAAGGAAATACAGAAAAATCTATGAAAAGTTTCGTAAAACCAAGAATGGAATGATAACTTTTCGATAAAATTTAAGCGATAGTATCGATAAACCTGTGTCTCTTAGATTTAGTGAATGACGGATAAATAATTTATATTCGCTACAAAAGGAGCAGTTTTCATTACAATTTTGTAGAATCGATAGTCGATAGTATCTAAAAGAATTTCTCATGTCGCCCTAGAAAAAAAAATTAATTTAACAGTAGAAACTCAAAATAAATTTTATAATATATATTAAAAATCAAGCTTATAAATTTAAAAAATACATCGAGTAAACAAGAAAACCTTTAAAAATATTAATTTATTGAAATATTACAAAACTTAAAAAATTATCAAACAAAACATTAGAAAAGCTCCGCAAAACTTCAAAAGCTCAAAACTCTTGTGTATGACACTTGAAATAAGAGATCACTCTTTCCATTGCCTGGTTCTTAATTTTATATAAGAAAAAAACAATATAGATTTTATATCAAGTTGTACTAGAATTTTAATTACCTTGCCTGAACTATGCTTTAAAACCCTTTTTCAAGGGACCTTTGATGTATTGAAAAGCTTTTAGGAGCTTCAGAAATTACTCTTAGAGTTCCTTCTACAAATTGTAATTAAAAAATATGTATATTCAAAAAATCATAAAGAATAACGAAGAATATATATCTATCAGAAAGATCACTGAAATAACTTGAAGATTATGAGTAAAAAAAACAAATAAAAAAATAAAATTTAAAATTAGAGTTTGAATATAATTTTGCAAAAAAGCATTAATTATAAAAATGTTCTTTCTTTTTATTTTGGTTTCTAATTATTCATAAAATAACTTTTTTTAATTTTTTTTCTGCTTTAAGAATATTTACTAGATTGTTTTTTTTTTTTAAGTTTAAAATGTCAGAAACTATTCACTTCAAAAGATTATATCATTTTAAAAATAATTTTAAATAAAATCATCATCGTTATAATCAAAAACATTGCATCTTTTAGTCAAAGATCACGCTTAAATCTTAAGTCTGTTGTTTTTCTTGCAGTATAAAGTTTATTTAATCGAGACCTTAGACTTTGATTGATTGATTGGTACAAGATCACTCAATCACCAAGTGACCGTCGAAGATCATTGTGAGGGAGTTGGAGTATTATGAAATGTCACATAAAGTGTTACAATTATGCATGCAACATAATGTAAAGGGAATAACAACAATAACGCCCCAAAGCAGAGTTGCGTTATTTGGAACGAGGATCCTCTCTCGATCACCGCAAAGAATTTCCGTGTATGACCATAAACCAGCATTTTTCTTGCCCATTCAAGTCCCATGAAAACTTGGGTGATTCGAATGAGAAGCAATGTGGAGCTGCCCAGGAACTGGCCAGTGAATAAGACTCATCCAGGGTCATGTTCAAAACTGGTAAATTACTCCAAACTCCCAAATGATACTATTTCGACATTTTTTCATGTTTATTTTTTTGTCTTTTACCGAATTAGTCTATATGGCTTTTTCGCTTGCACTTTGGGCCACCTCGACAACAGCCAAAAGATTTTGAATATTTTATGCCCCCAAAAGATCATTCACTGGTGGGTCTTGCTCAAGACTCGAAAGTGACTTTTATGCTTCCTCCAAATATACTTTTCCTCATTCGCCTTTTGCATTATAAAATTCTTTCAATTTATCATGCAATTGTGATCATTTTGCACTTTATATCCACCCCCTCTTTCAACACTCTGGCTTATACTTAAAAGCTATCGAAAGCTCCTTCAAGCTCTTTTGCTTGCATTTTTACGACTTGCAGCTCCTTGAGTCAGAGATATGGCGAGATATATTTGTGCAAAAGAAGAAAAAAACACAATTAACCATTAAGTTTTCAAATCACAATGCAGAATTGCATGGAAATATTGTAACATGCGCAATATTGTTGGTTTTCCCCGCAAGAAATATTTCCACAAAAGCAATTATGTGTCCACTTGGCCACTTAGCGGGACGGTGAAGGGAGAATATCAAGAGTTTTTCAGACACTCACTAAGAAAAAATGCGATGATCGAGTGCGAAAAAGTCAAGAAAAATCACAGATAAGCCTTAGTTGCTTGTAGGGGCAATGATTCTTATCACAAATGATTTATAAAGTAAATGATTGTTGTTGAATATGTAAAATACCAAGATAGGGTCGAATGAACACCTCTTCGACAGGGAACCCCTATTGACACTTTTATCCAAATGTTGAAAATTATTTAATGTATTTAATAAACTTAAGTAGTGTGGCGTTTTTCCATTAATCTACGTTTCTCGATAAAGATAAGTGTTTAAATTTCATATTCCAAATCGTACATAGTAATGTGTCAATAGGTGTTCCTTTCACCCTACTCTTATTGAAAAATGCTTTGGAAAATATAAAATAAAAGCATGAAAAGTTATTAAATTTCAATCAGTAAAATTTCACTAAATCACAATTTAATTTTGAATCCCTTTCTTTCTCACACATTTTGCATATATCTATCTTATTCTTTCGCACTCCAAATTCTTCAGAGCTAAATAGACTTTGTTTGTGATATTTACAAGAAGAAGAAGGGTGCGAAAAAATGGGATAGACTTGTGCAAAGTGTGTGAGAAAGAAAATGTTTTGAATTTCAACTTCATGAAATTTTCCTGATCTAAAAGGTGTGACGAAGCCATTGTGATAAGTAAACGAAATCTAAATTCATCAGTTAAAACATAATGGCGCTGGCACACCTTTTCAAATAAGTGAATTTTAATCGATTGAAAATTTACCTCTTACTCTTTCAAACCGAAATTAAATATAGCTGTCTCTTTCTGTCAAATTAAAATTAAAATTGAAACTGAAAATGAAACTGAAATTTGAATTTTCATTTGATAGAAAGAGACAAACATATCTTATTTCAGTTTGAAAGAGTAAGAGGTAATATTTCAACGGATTGAAATTCACTCAATTGAAAAGGTGTGCCATCATAATAAGACTAGACTGATGAAAACCTAATTATCATCACTAATGCATCTGATATAACTTTACGGTCGCAGGAAAATTTCCTAAAATCAAAATTTCCATCCCCGTCTTTCACATATTACGTTTGTCTATCTAACTCTTTTGCACTTAAATCTAAATTGAATTTGGTGTGATGTTCACGAGAAGAAGAGAACGTAAGAATGGGATAGACATGAGAATTACGTTTGGAAAAGGATGAAAAGGAATTTTTATTTTATTTTATTAAATAAAAATAAAAAACAGTTAGCCAGAAACGGATAGTGAAAGAAATAAAATTTGGTGAGCAAAAAATGAAAAGTGATCACTAATACTTTCGGCACAACTTTTATCTAAGTATAATTTCCTGAAATCAAAATTCACTTCCTTTTTTTCATAAAGGATCTGGATAAGTCTATCCCACACTTTTGGCCTGAAAATTGGACTGAACTAAATTTAATTTGGTCTGATGTTCAAAAGAAGAAGAAGAAGAGTGCGAAAGAATGGAATAGACACATGCAAAGCTTTTGAGAAAAAAAGGAAGTGAATTTTGATTTATTGAAATTTTCCTCATCTATAAAAACTTTCTTTTAGGTCAGGAAAATTTCATGAAATCGAAATTTGCTTCCCTTTCATTCCTAAAAGTTATTCATATGTCTATCCTACTCTTCCACTCTTTTCTTCTTTTTTTGAATGCCACAACAAAATCAATTTGGTTCAATCCAATATTAAATGCGAAAGAACGGAAGAAATATATGCAAAACTTTGAAAAGAGAAAGAGATAATGAATTTTGATTTCACGAAATTTTCTCGATCCAATTGGTGCACCGGAAGTGTAAGGGTTTAAAAAATTTTAAATTCAGTTCAATTCGATATTTTTTCGATACAAATAATGCTTCTCAATTCTGAAATCAAAGAAATCTTAGGGTAAATGTCCTAATTCAAAACCATTAGCAGACACTTTAGCTTTGACAGAAGATTCAACACATTAAGTTCAATTCTTATCTGAAGAGAATTACATAAATTTGCTCCTTGACTCTTCTAGTATCTTGCTATTTAGTGAAAATTCTTCAAATAAGATTTGAAAACTTCTTAAATACAAGAAAAATACGCAAGCGTAAAATGCTTCTATTGGAAACATAGTAATTCAAATGGAGAAAAGGGAAAGTTTCTAATTGGAGACAAACAGTGCAAGTGAAACCGCGGCAAAAGGCTTCCAAAACCTTGTTGAGTTGCTCTTGAGTGCAGGATTTTTTCTTATTCCTGGTCTGTTCTTCTTTTCCATCTAAAGCAATAGGACAATCTCGCAAAAAAATCATATTTCCAGGATTTCCTATTGAAGCATTTGCAGACACTTCAGAAAAACCCTTTTTGTTTACGAAATAAGTAATTATTTCATTTGAAAACTTTGTGTACCGTTAACAATAAGGATTAGCACTTAATTTAACTAAAATTAGCCAGAAATGTGTCATTAAATGTTAAACAAAACGAATAAACAACAGTCACCTCATTGTGTTTTTCATTGGAAAACATGGTCGATCGAAGAGAAATTCAATGGCGAAAAGGTACACTTTTAATTTTTCTGAGAAATTTACAAATTAAAATTTGTGAATATGAATAGATTTTTGCTTTATTTGGAGTAAAATTAACTAAATAATGAAACTGTTATATGGAAAGTATATAAATATAATAATTTAGTACTGTATTTATCGTGAAAACAATTATGTTTCCATTTGAAGTAGCGAAAAATTTCCATTTGGAGCAGATTTTGAATTAGCTTAATTTACCCTAAATATTTTATTTAAATGTTAATTTTCATAGGTCATTTCTTTTTAATTCATCTGGATATTTTTGTTTCTTGAATATTTAAAAGATCTCTGATAATAACTTTGAAATATGAGTTGTGCGTTTCCGTTTTTAGATTCTATGAATTCGAAATTTGCTGTATTTCGCTTTAAAGACATATGAACCTATTTTTATAATCGCAGTTGAATATTTTTCTTTATTAATAAAATATTTTCTCAGAATTGAAAATCTGTTTATGAGGAATATGAAAAAAAATTAACCAGGACACACACTATCGATTTTATAGTTTGTTTAGTTTTTAGTTTTAAGTAAAACATTTTTTTGTTTATAAAAAAAGGAAAGTTATAAAGCTGCAGGGGATCAAAAATAAAATTTCTGATTTTTTTGAAACTTACTTTCACAGTTCGGACGATGAACGTGTTACAGCCCAAATAGACTCAGACTGATCCTAGAGTCTTTAAAATTTACAAAAAGATTATTAGTTAAAAGAAATTTATGCAAAGGACCTTTAATTGCTGATCCTAAACTCTCAAGTGTATTGCAGTTTCGAATAATTCTTTACTGATATTACTGATAATGATATAAAGTTTACAGGATAAATATACTTGAGGATCAGTCTGAGTTTAATTTGGTTCTTCGGGTCCAAAAATCGTAAAATTTGTTAACACCTAATGGCCTCTACACACTACAGAAATTTATGTCCATATTGAAGCAAATTTCGTATGCTAGTATAAGAAAAACTCTTCAATATGGACATAAATTTCTCTAGTGTGTAGAGGCCATAAGTCAGAATCACCACTGAGTTTATTTCAAAGCAATAAATAAATACGCCCAAGTATTTTGATATGATTACAATAGCTGTGGTTTTATTCTTATCTTTGTTATCTCCTAAACGAAAAAATAGTCACAGAATGCGAAGAAGTGGATTAAAAAAAGCAATGTTCAGGAAGAAAATGGCATATTCCTGAACTGGATCATTGAGATTGTTGTCTGCAGAGGCTTCCTTGGCATTTCAGTTCTATCCCGGGAGAGTGCGAGGTGAGGAAGAGCAGCAGCCAAAGGGCATTGAGACCCGTCCCTCCTCAGAAGACTTTTACTTTCACCCACCACCAGTCGAGTCATCTTACACTGCCCGTCTCCAAAGTCCCTTGATGCCAATTGGACTGCGACTTGGGCGCAATTTACCTGTCGGATTGTATTACTCAGCAGTTGAGCCACCTAACATTCTTGGACTCTTGGCATGATCTCGTTTGAGAGCGCTCTGTGTCACTGTCCAGGAAAAAACAGCCCACAAATTTTTGCTGGTCGTTGTCACGATGCCTCAATGTCGTCCCCTTTCCACGCTACTCCGCAGAAGGTTGTTCTTCACGCATTTTGCTGATAGATATTGTCTCAATTAGTGTTTGGACGATGGACACAAAACCACCCAATTTGGCCGCAATGGTGGAAAATTCTTTGAGGTTTTCTCACGCCTTTTGCACACCTCAATTTGACACGCAGACCTGTGGTCAGGCAATTTTCATCCGCAGACATTGGAAGGACTTTCAGTTCTTGGGTCTCTTTGTTTGCTCGTGCCTGGGGAAGGGCTTCTGATACACCGTCAAGTCAATTACGCTCAAAAAGTTCAACATGTGCCTGTTGACGCTTTATTTGCATCCCAAATTAACCTTTCAGATGTTAAGAAGTTAATTCAATGTGACGAGATAGTGAAGTTTAATGGACACTTTCAGACTCGATTCGCGAATGAATTTATTTTGCTGCGTCTCAAAGTGGATTTAGTGGTATTTTTGAGATAACAAATATTAAGCAAAAAGTAGCCAATTTAGACAACTTTCAGTTTCAATGACATACGGATGGAGTCTTGTTAGGCAATTTTTATGACATATATCCTAAATTATATGTACGTAAAAAATTTTTAAGAATTTTGATCTAGAAATTCTATAAAATTTATAGATATTTTCATTAGAGAAATTTGTAAAAGATTGAGAATATTTTAACAAGTATTTGAATGTAAATAAAGTTACTCAAGACGCAAAAATATCTTTTTCTTTTAAATAATAATAATATTACATATTGTTTTATTTTCTAAATTCCCGCAGTAGTCGCCTGAATTAAAATAAAAATAATCATATATAAATATATACTATTGATTTTTGTCTTTAATTCTATTTAAAAAGATATTATTTTTCATATTCTCTTTTTAATATAAAAGTATTAATAAAAAATCAAATATTTTTCAAAGAGCGAGGAATCTCAAGACTTTGCACTCATTAACATTGTCTATTTGAGAATGGTTTATTGATGTTAAAAAGGGATGACAAAGCGTCTCAGGCTTTGCGAAGTGCTCGAACTCGTGACTTATACGGGATTTAGACTTCACATCTAAAGCTTAGCCAAATGGCTTAATTGCTCTAGTTCCTTATCAATCAGTATTTTTTGAAAAAATTTAAATTAGGATGGGATCATTAAAATTAAATGATATTACAGTACCCGTTCTATAATCCGGATCGGTGTAATCTGGACGAATTATCATTACATGATTGACATGGTTACATTTACGATTACACGATTACATTATACGGTTACATTTAAAATAATTTTGAGGTTCTGTATGCATGTGTTTTCAGCAATGAAAATGAATTATCCTGTGATGTTTTTGTTTAATAAATGAAGTATTAATAACATAGAATTCTCTGATTATGTTTTTTAAATCTTCTTTTTAAAACTTTTAATCTAATTCTATAAATAAAACTCGTATTTTATTTTCGAGACGTTAAACAAATTCAAAAAATCCATCCGGATAACGAGGCGTACATATATCATATTGTCTCCCAATCATCCGGATTACAAAGCGGGCACTGTATTAGGTTCTCAAAAAGCAATAAAATTGCTCGCTGTTTAGGATTTTGAAACCTCCGAGAACTGGACTAAATTCCTAGTATGAAGACCGTTTCAGATACTAAGGTAAAGTGCCCTCAAGTCGACCGGTTCCCTAATTGGATCGGTAAGAGTTATTAATTCTATTTATATCCCTAAGAAGTACTTTCGCATCATTTACCATTTACTGGTTCATAACTGATTTAAACTGTTTTGTAAATCACTCGAAAAATCCCACAAAATAATTTTAAGAGTAATAAAATTCATTTTCATACAAAAATACTTATGGGTTCATAACCGGTTAATTACCGCTTCACAAACCGATTTGAATGGACTGATGAATATTAATAAAAACATTGCCTAAAATAATTTAGAACAAATGTAATTTAATTTCGAATAAAAATTACATTCAAAAAAGAGCTTATTTGTGGCAAGGTTTAAAATCGACTATAAACAGGGTTAGCCACGGTTTAATTTTAAAATGGTTTTAAACTGTAAACCTGAGTTAACCATGTTTCAGCAATTTTTACTCCTTTTTTTAGTGAAGGATTTTAATATTAACCCTGAACACGTCGGTTTAAATCTTGCGCAAGGTTTCAATGGTTTTAAAATTTCTATCATGGCGGGATTCTTATGCATTTAAAGCAGAGGCGTGCAAAAACCGTTGAAACCAAATAAACGTCAAATAAAACATGTGCGTCAGTGGTCAAAACGCTACCTGAACAAACTTATTTTGACGTTTATTCGGTTTCAACGGTTTTTGCACACCTCTGATTAAAAGGTTTTTCGTGTAAACTTGTCAAGTGTAAACAGAGCGAAAAACATATTTAGTGCGTAGTCAAACTATGGTGGCGTATGGATTGACGGCTGCTGAAATCCCTGGAATTTATCCTGATTTGGATTTTATTGAGGATCAGTGCGCCGAAGCACCACCCCTAATGAACTCCCTAGAAGATGTGCTAAGAAGTTGGGGCATCGACGAGGAAATCATCCCAAAATTCAATGGTAAGTGATGCATTTTATTTTTTCCTTCCCACATATCAACAAAAGCATGCGTATCAAAAAACAGAGTGCGGGGTTTTCTTCGCTTTTCACGGAATTGTCAGGGAATTCGGGGTAAATTTTAGAGTTAATGCATAAATTAATGATGAGAAGTACATTTTTGTAGGAAATCTCGGTGAAAATCGTCGATATTTTAGTGAAAAATCCATGAAAATGCTATTCAGTGTAGCATCCGCAACTGTGAATATTAAACCGTGTCAAGATTACGATGTTATTTAATGTATGTTTACTGAAAAAAGTTTGAGAATATACCCCTGACAGGGTTTAAGCTTTACTCTTGCCAAGATTTACTTAAAAAAAGGTTTGAGAACACACCCTTGACAGGGTTTAACTCTTTCGCGTCTTTAGGGTCATATATGACCCGGGGAAAAAAGTTTCTTTTTGGCTATTTACATTAATTGAAATCTAACTGGAGTCTTGAGAAAATGAGCCAAGAATCTTACATCCTTCTATTATGATGTCGTGCACGAACAGATAGATTTCAATTAATGTAAATACCCAAAAAAAACTTTTTTCCCCGAGTCATGACATTACCTTAAAGACGCGAAAGAGTTAAGCTTTACTCTTGCCAGGGTTTGACGAAAACAGGGTTTAAAATATAATCAAGCCGAGCATTGGTCTTCATTCTTGCCAAGGTTTACTGACGGCAAGGTTAATTAATATCCATGATAGGATTTGACTTTCTACCCTTTCAAGGTTTGGTTGAAATAGGGTTTAAAAAATACGTGTATATCAAACCTTGCCACGTTTAGGTTGAAACAGGGTTTGGCATCAGTTTGATAGACAAACCCTGTTTTACTTACCCATTTAACCGTGGATTTTTTTGAGTGTAGTTATCGGTTGGGAACCGGTTCAAAACCGATTCAGTTTTGTCGGAAGTTCCAAAACCTTTCCCGTGAGCCCAAACATGACCTCATTCGTCTGATAAATGCGCTCTCTAGTGCTTTTTTAACTTTTGACTTTGAAAAACCATTATTAGGAATGATTCAACGGTATTTTTGCAAATGTTCAATTGTCCACCTGGGTAATCTCTAAATCATATCCAAAAATGAAAAAAAATCGCACGACGCGTTTTCCAGCAATCCCAAAAAAATGTGATTTTGGTGGGGGGAAATAGGACCATGTTAATGATTCTTGGGTCGACTTACGAGGGTCTCTTTAGGTCCCGGTCCCAAGTCGCTATCTCTAACCGTTTGGCCTCTTGGCGACAGCCGAACGTACAAACAGGTAGACGGACAAACAGCGTGACGATATTTCTTAGAAATCGTCTGAAACGCGAAGATTTCATGAGAAAAGTGGTCTGCAGGAGGTAGAAGCAGTGTGTTGCAGTTCATGATCTATCACATGTGTTGCAGTTTATGATTCCTATCAATTTCAACTTTTTTTCCTCGAGAGCTCTATTCTAAATCTACTAAATGTGCTTTATAAGGATTTTTTGAGTAAAGCACAAGTATTTTTTTAGAGTATCTGTATTGTATGGAGACTGTACAGAATTTCTACGGAATTGCCGCGGAATTTCCGCCGAATTTCTTTGGAATTTACGCCGAATTTCTGCAGAATTGAAAAAGTTCAACCACATTGAACTTTTCCTCATAAAAGCTCACTTTCTTCAAGGTCTTAGGCCTTTAGGTCTATTTTGACCAGTATCCTGTGTTGAAAATCCTTTAAAAACTAAAAAAAATGTTGAGGAAAAACAATAAATAAAAAAAACGGGAACCCTACACATCCTTTTTTCATAGGGAGTTGAAAAATTTCCAACAAATTTATTAAGAAATTTCTCAATGGAAATGGCCCATTGAGGTGCCAAATAACACTATGAAAAGAATGCAATTAAACTTATATTCTGATTACAATTGCATTGGACATTATGTTATTCTTAAGTGTCTGACATTCCAAATTTTGTATTGTGTAATCTCTATTCCTAATCTTGGAACAAGGATATGAGTAGGGTAAAACGGGCTACCTTATTTCATATTATTTATTTCAATCAATACCAATAGGGTCCGCCCTTCTTACATGGTTTGAAAAAGAAAGAAAATCAGAAAATAATAACAGAAGAAAGAAAGGAAAAAGAGAAACGAATTTAGCCTGATCCAGTCTGGTAGAATCTAGCGATGTCGATCCAAGATGATCTGGCATGCAAAGGAAGGGAGTTGAACAGGACAACCCCGTCGACAAAGATAGTTCGCTATAGCTGGTTAGAGTGAGCTCTCGGCACGAAGAGTCTAGGCACCCTAGAAGAGGCCCCAGGAGTCAGAAGTGAGGTCAAGTAGCGCCGACGACCCGATGAAATCAGACGAAACAGAAAAGAAACCGCTCTCTGACGGAGGAGTGATGGGAGATCACTCCTCCCACCAGAATGTTGCGGTGCCTAGAAATACGATCGCGAGAGTCTTGAGTCGAACCTTCGGGCGACTCAAGCTTCGGACAACTTATTTTTTCTCTATGTTCCTCATGGATTTCACCCATAGGGAAAACTGGGGCACCACCAAACACGGGGTACCACCAAACACTGCTTTTTTTTAATCAGATATTGGATATCAGAGGATAAGACCGATAGGAATTTATAGGCACTATAGGGATGCTTGTCCACTGAAGGAATGGTCGAGATAGTCCAAGTAGTTTAGAAATAAAAGTTAGTGTTTGGTGGTGCCCCAGTTTTCCCTAGCTCTTTTCTGAAACTTTGAGGCATTGAACTAGCTATTAAAATATGATATTATGATGGGCCAAATTCATTTATAACACATTGAAAAAAAAAATGATTTGTGCGAAGAATAAGTCGTCCGAAGGTAGCGCGCTTTCCCCTATGCCTTTTACGGTTCGATTAAAGAACGATATGTCTTTAAAAAGTGAAAACACGGGTAATTGTTTTCACTTCTTAAAAACTATTTCATTGGCCGGAAATCATTATATGAACGATATGTCGATCGTTTACGGTCCACTTAAACGCCCAATCACCCCTTTTATTGCACTAATTTTGAAGAAAATTTCCCATCGAGAATTTTACAAAAATCTAGATTTTAAAATTGTTAAATAGCAATAAAATAAACTTGAATTTGGTCCAAAAATTCCTCGACATCTACTTGTTATCCTTGGGCCAGTATGCCTTACAATTCGTTATAATTCATTAGTTTGCATTCGTTATAATTTAACCCTAAATTTAAAATCAAACGACAAATTTACGGTGAAGCCCCTATAATTAGAACGCCTCAATATCTGTGAATTACAGCGTAAGAATTCTTGTTGAACAACTTTAATAACTATATTCTTCGTGTTGTGATCGCAATCAAAGCAAAAGACCCCTACTCTCGATCTCGATCACTCAATTTGATCTTCAAGAAGTTTTTGCTTGACTCTTAAATTGGCGTACAAATCGAGTTGTTTTATTTTTTTAATAAGTCCCCCACACTGTAATTTATTCTTATTGTCCCCATTGCTGGAGGAGGAAAAGAGTGGTCATTTGGTGCCTTTTTCAGTTCGGACAAAGATCACTTGCTGCGTTGGAATTAAATAAATTTCCACACCTCATCCAAAGACCCATTTCTTGGTTAGAACCTCCATCCAATGTTAGGCGAGTTGGGCAATTAAACAAATGAAATTTTTACAAAATATTCCCAAGTATAACTTCCTTGTAGATCAACTCTATAAATTTACAGACCACGATCTTGCCATTTCGGACTGGCAGACAATTTTTTCTGGCTCCACCGAGAGATATACAAGAAGTTGATGGTGTTTGGAGCCAAATAGTTTTTTTTTTTGATATTGAATTTGCTGGGTAACAAAACGGTTTGGATTTGAAGAAGAAAAAAAAAGAAATCACGCAAAGAGAAGTTTAGCCTGAGGTGAAGGAAAATGATCAATTTTTTCCGGATTTAGGATTCTGTGCGATCAGTTAATAGCCACACCCTGATCATGTGAAGGTCGCCACAAAGTTCTCTTGCGCCTCATTAAGTTCTCCCACCTCTTCAGGTGCCAATTGAACACCTCACCGGTTCTCTGTACAATGAAAATACCCATTCACGTGGTTTTTCGCTGTGAAATTGAAGAGAGAGAGATGTAATTGAATGGCAAAAAAAATCCAAGGCATGTACTGTACAAATCTGTCGCAAGAGATCATGGTATTGATCTTGAAAATTTTCAACTATCCGCGGACGGTTTCTTTTGCACTTGACTCCATGTTACTCTCACTCTCAATCGTTTGTAAAAATATTAATATTAATGACAACGCAAAAATTAATGAATTATTGATATTTTCGTCACAACCACGCATTTTCCTCTGTCACACAAAATTAATGATCATTTGCTTCAATTTTTTTTCCCTCCAAAATACTATCAAAGATTTTTCTGAAACATTGAGGAAATTGGCCACGTTTCTGGTTTCAGGTTTCAACCTTCTTAAGCGCACCTTCTTTTTCTTTGGCTCAAAACAGAAGGCATCTCTGACGCTAAAGTAGCGGTTTTATTGCGTCTCATTCCAGTTATCTCAGCAAAAACTAAGATAAGGCCAACAATTGGATACGTTAAGTTCCTCCTTTTCAAGAATTCTCAATATTCTAAAAAAAAACAGCCCGTATAAATGAATAAATCAGACAAACTCACTTTATTTCACGTATTGCTCCAAATTTAATCAATTCCGCTTGTCTTTCGGTTCTCAGCATTTAACAAGGTGGGTAGATTTTTCAATCAAATATATACCAATGAGATTGAATTACCATACATTCATTGAACTTTAAGAAGCAGGTTTTGATAAGTCAGGAAAAATATTTCAGGCTACAATAAACTCTATGTTGATCTAGAAATAAAATAATGAACTTGTTACCCTTTGGTTTTGTTATAAATGACTTGAAGCTCTGAAGTAGTTAGAATTTATAAAGAAAGATCTTAGGATCAGATAGCTTTTAGAACCTGTTGAAATAATTTCTAAATTAAATTAGATCTCATTTAGGACACTTTTTTTTGTTCATTGAATGACTTAGAATTTTTTTTTTAATTTTTAGTAGTAAAAACTATTTTTAAAGTTTTGAAATATTTATTTTAGTTGTCAAAGCTTTTTGAATAAACAGTTTAAAGAGATTGACTACCTACTATGGATTTATTGAATCTTATAAATGCAAATTATATAGTGAATAATATTTTCTTTAAATTACTTTTTAAATATCCTTTTTCCTGAAATTAAAAATAAAACTTTAAAAATAAACTCCTTTTACATCATGTAAATAAAAATTTAGATTTTAAATAACATCAAATAATTATAATTAATAAAATTTAACTCCAAATTTTTTTTGAAAAAATTGAAAATCTCTGAAACAATTTAAAGAACTTATGACTAAATTTTAAAAATATAATTTTATATTACACGAAAAGTTTCAAGCTTTTAAAAATCTGAGTAAGTTAAAAGAATCACTTATCGACCACGCAGTTCGGATCTTCCTATTTGCAGGATGGGTTGCCAACCCGAGAAAAAATTGATTTTTTTTAAATCATTAGGGGAGACTGGGGCAAAAAGTCATAAATCGAAAAATTCAAAATTCAATATCATCCAAGGTAAAAAAGATAGCGGCTCAAATTTTTTTCTATAGATAGCCTCCATAGACCTTCTTCAATGTCGTAAGTTTCTTAGAATTTGAACAAAGAATTTCGAAAATAAAAAATATCGAAATTTTTAGCCCTATTTTTAAAACATTTTCTTTGCAGAAAATAACAATTAGGGTAAAGTGTATAATTTGGAATTAGTTTTACAAGTTGGACAATTCGCCCGTACAAGTTGGACATGGCATTTTTCTTGATAAATACAGTACAAAATTTGTTTTAAAACACAAAGAACCAAATTATATAATTAAAGCATTAAAAATATACAAATAAAAATGAAGTAATAAATTTATCAAGACGAAAAGCCCTGTCCAAATTGTACCATTGTCCAACTTGTACCACTGTCCAACTTATCCCACTTTACCCTACTACCGATTTATTTTCTAAAATTGATGCACTAGTGAATATTTTCTAAATAATTTGGATCTTTTGAATACGAATCCGCTATCTATTTTAGAATTTCACGAAAGTTCTTTTCTCCAGAAATCCTTTAATTAAAAATGGCCACTTGGGGTAAAAAGTAACAAAAGGTATAGAGCAAAAAATAACAAAAAAGCGAAGTAATTTCTGATGTCTCACGGCGGAAAGAAACGTCATTATCATGTGTCGCCGTTTTTTGTTTGCATTGGTCAAACGATTTGCAGTCTTTTGTGTGTTTTTTTTCTAAAATAGTTTGAAAAGCGCTTTTCTCGTTTTCTCACTTTTCTCGTAGAGAAAACGGTGTTTTACAAAGGTCTAGGTGAATAAATTTTCTATGAAAATATGTCCTCTAATATGAATCAAAATATGATAATACCCCATGTCTGGTACTATTTGCCCCACCATTTTTGAGAATACTCACAAAATTACCTTTTAGAAATTGGCTCGATAAACGTATTTTCTTACAAAATAGAGGAAAATTACTTTCACAAAGTTGTAGAGCGGTAAATTTCCTATAAAACTGCGCTAATTAGAAATATTTGAAGCGCTCGAGTAGCTTGTAAAAAAATAAAATATCCGTTTTGTGACTTTTTGCCCCAGTCTCCTCTAGCGTTTACCAATTATCTTGGTTAAAATATATTGGATTTTTTCATATTTCACTATACAAAAGAAATTTTCTTGTCACCTTTTACAAATCTTATTACTATTCATCTCATTTATTGAATTCCCATTTATTATTTTGTCACTCCAGGACGATATGTTGTTGATCTGATTTAATATGGATGATGCGAACTTCATAATATATGGTCGCAATGATACCTATTTATTAATATTTCTCAAAATAATTATAAATAAATTGTACAATGTACATGTATAGGTAAATGGAATACAAAAGTTTTAATTGGTTATACAAATATGCTAAAACTTGACTTAGAACCTATGTTTTAAGCAAAATATGGAGCATTTGTTTAACACTAAACTTACTAACTACTACTACAACTACTATTGACTACTACTATTGACCAGTTTAAAAACTATTTACAGTAAACACATATTTAAACTGTACAATTTCGCTATCCGACTATGAATTTCTTAAAATAGGCATGTAATATATTTTTCAGTGTTTAAATTTTGATTTTTCCCACTTTTCCAAAAGATAAATTTGTTGAGTATACTACACTCCGCGGTCTGTCATTTTTTGTTACTTCTTAAAGAGTTTTTCTTGAACCCTTGTATTTGTTTATAGTTTATCGTCTTTATTTTCTCTAAAGTCATTCTCAACACTAAAAATTCATGGAATTTTGAGTAGCAAACAAAGTGGACGGAATTGCAAGCATGTCGAAGTTTGGTACACTTACTCTAAATGTTGAAAATTGATTATTAATATTAATAGTATCGAGATATTGTATTACAAGTTAATCATTTTTACTATGTCCATATCCCGTGTTGGAAGAATCTGCTAAGTCCATTATTGTAGACCGCCGAGGAGCACCTTCCTCGCTGTGTGGATACTTCTTCCATGCTCCCGGAGTTGTTGGGCGTAGGCGGTGAATTATATTACGATATTAACATAGGAATATTGTCTAACATATGAAAATTGATTAAAAACATGGCATATAATTTGGATGTTGATGGGAAAGATAAGAGTTAACCTAAATACTACGTCGCTTCTAAAACTTATTTGTTTTTTACATTGTTGATTATTCATACCTGTAACCTTTAATTAGCACTGATTCAAAGGATTCAAATATATTTATTGTCTTGCAATATTGTCAAAAATAAGTGGTTAAAAATCCAAAATAGATGATTCTTGCAAAAAACTTCAATCGTTGTCACAAAATAATTTCGAGAAACCTAAAAATTGAAAATGTTTAATGTATTATGATAGGATATCACTTTTTTGGTTTTTCGGAATCATTTTCTAAAGAAATTGCGATGAGGGCATAAGTACAGATAGGCCACAACTAATACCACCACCCTATTATGGTTTACCTAAAGTTCCGCCCACTTTTTTTTAAGTTGCAGCAAATTGGGCAGTATTTTGATAAAAATAATAGGGGGAAGTGGGGCACCTTTGAAATTAGGATTTTTCACTTATTTTTAAATAAAATTGAGCCTTATCGTGATATAATTTAGTTTCACAAATAGATTGAGCCACATTAAAATATGGCTCAGTTCCACTTAAACATATGAGAAAAATCCCAATTTCAAAGGTGCCCCACTTCCCCCTAAGAAAAAATTAAAACTTGTGAAATATAATTAGAAAAAGGAAAATGAATAAATAAGAATAGTTTTCATATTTTAGTTACTAAAATTAAATTTTTCACTGATTCCTTCATAAATGCACCCAAGGGCATGACATTTCCTATGTTTCCCATATGTTTCTAGCGTGCCGGAAAAACTTTTGAGTCTATTATCTATTTTCTGTCATTGTAGAATGAATTAGCAAATAATACTGATACAAAATAAAAGCCAATTTAATAACGAAAAGGCAACCGAAAACCCCAAATTGGCAACCTACGTAGTTATGGAGATATCTCGTGAAATATGCACGAAAACAGGAAAAAATTTACACTGAAAGTGGTTGCATTTTTCAGAGATAAGGTCATCCCCTTGAATGCACCTATTTTTATTACTATTTACTTATCTAAAGATTTTTTTGCTTACCAAATTTCCTAATTGAGTTACCTTTTTTGTCTTATTTAAATGGGACTCCTTAGAATAATATCGAAATACAAAAGTTTTCTAACCTTATGTGATTTTTATAATACCATCGTTCTACAAAAAGTCAAGTTTAATTAAAAAAAATTGAATAAAATCCTATTGTGGGCGTGGCTTAATTTACACTGGGGCTTGTCTTTCGGGATTCTCTCGTAAATGTTCTGGAGTAAATGTGCTATGTGGTCGATATTGTATCATATTATGAGGCATTATCAGATATTGATATTAGCTCATAGAAGAAGAGAAAAGCTGAACCCTAATTGTCCCTTAATTACTCCAGGGGCGTGACCTAATTATTTTTCATTTGGCTTTCTGGAAGTATAATATTTATGCCAATACCATTAATTAAACAAAAGATATTATTATCTGATATTCAGCTAAATTTAAATATTGACTGCTGAAAACACCTTTTAAACAGAAATGGAATTGTAAAATAGGATAACAATGTACAGTACAAAAAGACTAATGGGTTAAGCAGTCAAATCTTGGCATACAATCTACAATCTTAACCGTTGTTTCCATATTGTTCAAATATAATTTAAATTAATAAAAGACTTTCCTTCCCAAACGCAAATACCGTAAAGACCAATTCAAAGGCATTCTTGGGGCACGTAAAAAGACCATATTTAAATTAATGTTTCACCTAAATGTCTTAAGGAAAGAAGAAAACCTTCACAAATAGCCGGCAATTTATTGTGCAACAATATGAACTCTAAAGTTCTGCGCGAGGTTTTTCTATTAAGCGCCAAATGACTGGATTAAATTGTGTTTTTACCTCTAACAACTTCTTGTTTCAAATTGTAATTATCATGCAAAAGAGACTGAAGTGTGTGAATTGTGAATAATGTCGGAGATCACTTGAGGTTGATCTTATTGTAGTATTTGGCTGCTTCCCACCTTCAATTGCGACATCTGAAGCTTGTATTAATCTCAACACTTTTGAGACTGATATACTCAAAAATTAATCTGGTTGATCGTATTTAACAAATACAGACAAAATCTGATTGAAGTTACATGAAATCAATTTTAAATGGAATTTAATCTCCAGATTAATTGCAATTTCGAAGGAATTCCAGATTTGCTCCTTCACACTCTCACAAAAGCTCACAAAGTTCTTGAATTTGTAGCATGATTTGTAAAGCGTTCAGAGATGCGGAAAATTTCTCTAGAAAATTTTCTCCATGGCATTTATGAAGTTGTTGGAAAAATTCCTCATTGGGTTGAGGAAGAAATGATTGCAGAGCTTAGCGTCATGGTTAGGTTGACATTTTAATTATGGATTAATGTGGTGAATTAAGTGTGAATAAATCATTCTAACACCAATAAATTATTCCAACACTCTTGTCGCATTAAATCTCAATTTGTCTTAGGAGAAGAATCCTAATAAAATTCTTCAAAAGAACCGAGATTGTTTAGGAAAGTTGTCGTGATTAATAGCCATCACATTAAAGTTGTAGAATAATAAAAATAATAATACAAAAGCTTTTAAGCTGTTGCCTCTCTTTCAATATTTTCAGTGATATATCTTTTATATTTCTTTAAAATTACAATAAGTGCTTTAAAAATTTTCTATACTTTAATTGAGAGCAGAAGAATTAGTACAAGAGATTGCTTTAAGTTAGTAGTAGATTTTCTCTAATAAACTACTAAGCATGTATCATTAGATATTACTGTTTTTAGCAATTTAGTTTTAATCAGTACTAAAAATCTAGGACAATATTTTACTGGATAGAGAGAAATTTAGCACAGTTACAAATTCTCGTTTTTAGTGGAAGAAACCATTCTGTACTCTCTTCAATAACTTTCTAGAAGATTTTAAATCTAGTACTCAAATGTACTAAAATGCTTTTCATTTGCAGAATTCAATAACTTTAATTGGTACTAAACTTTCGGCTTGCTTTAAGTAATATTATAAATCCAGGATAATATTTTACTGGATATGGAGAAATTAAGTACAGTTTAAATTTTCCGTTTTTAGTACAAATTTCCGTAACCATTTTGTGCTCCCATCAATAACTTTCTGAAAGGTTTTAAATATAATACTTGCATGTATTAAAAAATACTTTCATTTGTGAACTTGAACATCTAACATTTCGCGTAAATTCAGATTTTCTTTATTCAAATATCTAATATCAAAATGAGTACTAAAAATCTAAAACGATACTTTCTTAGATGCTTGACATTTAGTACATATAATTCTTAGAGATTAGATGGGCTTTTACAATGTTGGAATCAAAGCTTACATTAAATAAATTAGGCTAAAGAAGTTAACACATGATTGTACTAAAAATCATTTTCAAATTATAAATTGCTGTTGGTAGACACTTGATACATTAATTATTTTACAGTATTTAAAGTTTTTAAAAGGAAAATTATGGAAGTGAAGATCTGAGAAAGCCAATTCTAATATTAATAGAGATCAAAAGATTTCTTTAGAAGTAAACGTCCAATAATGTGTACACGTTATGAATTATATCATAACAGAAGAAAAAGTTAGGAAATGCTAGATACGAAACTATTGCTCATTAGTTATACTTTCAATTTAAAAAAAAAAATACATTATTGCTGAATAACTGAATGCTTGATAGTTCAGTTCTAAAATTCTTTACTACAGAATGATTTCGTATTTCGAATTTAATTTTTTATCTCTCAATTTCTTTTAAAAACTAAAAGTCTATTGGCCTTTTATGTTTAGTACATGCATGTACTAAATGTCTATTTCAACAGAAAAACCTCCATATATTAAAAATAATAAAATAAGTTAGTTTAGGTTTAAGTGCATTTAGGAAAGAACTTACAATTTATTTGTATTTCATCTGAAAATACAAAAATTTAAAATATAGTATATTACAATGAAAATAAAAAAAACTAAAGATACAATAACCTAAAAAAACTTAAACTTTCAAGATAACGTAAACTGCCCTCATACGACCGGTTCCTTGGCTCGATCGGTAGAATTATTCATTCAATTTATTTGTATTTGCTTTAATATTTAGCGTATGATCTAATAATAAAATAGGTCAATTATTCCATAAATAATACGAATCAGTGACAATTTCGTAGAAATTGACCTTCAAACATTCAAAAATTGACCCAACGCTGGTTGAGTCGAGGAACTCTGCGTAGTGAAGACACTTTACCTTATTGAGTTACTTTTAGTACAGGATTATTGAAAAAATCTTCTCAATGAAGTATGTTAAAAACGTTTAGGAATCGGTAAAGAGTTGAACTTTGGATAAAGAGAGCATGGAAGGAGCCATAAAGCTCCGAAACGTCGTTGTGAAATAATGAAGGATCAGATCAAAATCTATGTCCTCTTTATCCATGTACTAAAAACATTTTAGAGATACTTTTGGATAAATTTAAAATCAAATTTTTACACGGTACAAGCTTCTTGGAAACCTCTAATAAAATGTACAAAATAAAATTATGTTTTTTAATACTTTTATGACTATAAGTCACATAGACAAACATTTTTTACCACTGACAACTGTTTGATACAATAAATCAGATTTAAATAAAAAGTCACTTTTAGTACAGACATGTGCTAAACCTCAATTACTTCCTCTAAACACACCTTTTTATGAAATTTATAAGTCATTTTATTGTACAAGAGCTCTTTAATTTAAATATTACCCTAAAATATCACTTAATAAAACATATCTGAGGAATGTGTCTTAAAATCCCAAGAGAGTATACTAAAAAAATCTATTTACAGTCGCTTTCATTTAATCACAACTACTTAAATAACTAAATACTTCTTGGTACAGCCATGTGCTAAAATTTTAGTACATTCACGTAATGGAAACGCTTTTATGTGGTTCTTTTTGAAATGTGCTAAGTATATTAGTCTTTACAAATTACAAAAATGATTTTCCGTAAATTTTAAATTAATTTATTAAAAAATAAAAATTCTGAGGAGTCTCTTTGCAACTAAAAGTTCCATTAGAAATTTTCATTTGCTTTTGTTTATTTCTTGCACCAGTACTTTCAGTAATATGCCTTTGTTTTTTATTTGTATATTGTGAACTTTATTAATTTTATTAGTAATAAACCACAGACAGGAATATATGCAAAATGAATTTCCTGACCCTTCACTTTAAAGTTCTAGCGCCAAGAATTTTAATTGGCTCATTATTATTTCAATTAAAACACTTTTTAGTACAGACATGTGCTAAGCCTGTAACTCTTTCTTTATTATTTTTATTTAAATTTTCAAAATGTTTGCAGTGTAAGAGCTCTAAAAAAAATTATTGCTTTTTTGAAACAAAGAACTAAGAAATTAATTTAAATTTAAATTGAATTTGATTTAATAAAACCGCTCTGGGGAACCTCTCAAAAAGCCCGAGCGATAAAAGCTCAATTTATTTCCAGGCTCAGCAATTAAAAGCCAATTCCACTGAAACTCCATTAAATTTTCCTTCCTTGAAAAGTGACTTTGTTACCAACAATTTAAGAGCCACTCTCTTCTTAAATTCAAATGTTATTTTATGTCCGAGTGGGTGGTGTTGATCTCATTTAAATGGATCTAGAGCTCTCCCTGATCTTTTTTTCTATCTATCTGTATCCATCGGGCCCTGTTGCATTGAAAAAAAAGACCATGGCTAAGTGAAAAGTGAGAATGTTTAGTGTTTCTCAGGTTAATGCTCGTTCTTATTCTTGGTGTACAGAAATAGGAGAACGCTGTATCCGGAATTGTGTTGTTTATTGCGTAGGTTGATACTCGATTGTCCTCCTCCACTTGCTCAATCAAATGATGTTGTCTTGATTACAAGAAAAAAAGGCCAAGCATTGTCCAAGACTGTTTTTTTTTCCTTAAGGCAAGTGACTCATTTTGCAAAGTAATATCATCAAGAAAATCCATATAGTTTCAAGCAGAAGTTTTGCCTGATTTTGGGCACTTTTTGAGGTTAAGTGGATTGGCGCCAAAATACCAAAAGTTGCTGAATATGAAGCAATTTCTCTCAAATTGTAACAACTTCCTTAGTGCCGCAGGCTGTTCTCACCATTAAAAAAGCCTTTCATTTTTGATTGCTTCTTGTAAATTAACGCGTGATTGCAATAAAAACAGAAGGATTATAATTAATTAGACATCTCTTTTATTATACCTTCGTTCATTTACAAAATACAGTGGCAATGCAAATTCTTACATCTATAGGCATGTCTTTTTTTCGAGAAAGTTTTCGCGGAGAAATAGCATGAGAGAGGAAGGAAATGAAATTTAATTGATTATATATCTTTTCTGCCACCAACTGACTTTGTGACAAATCAGATATAGTGGGAAAAATCTTTGATTTGAGCCATACAGAGAGGAGTACAGCTCATGGTTTTTTTTTATCACAGAAGTCTTGCTGAATTGAATGATAAAATGACGAAGATGGATTAATTTGTCCGTTTTTTAAATACATTCGTTTTGTCTTTTATAATGCAGTATTTTTTTTTCATTTCTTTTTGGTATCGAGCAATCGCCTTCAACAGTCAACAGGTGAAGCTCTCGAAGATGTTTTCGCGAGATTCAAATTAAAAACATTATTATCAACAACTAAGCATAAACGTTAAAGTCTTCAAGAGGAGTTACGAAGTTAATGCGAAATTCTTGGGTTTGTGACTAAGAATGCTTGCTTGGAGGGGCAGGGAAGGAGGAACTCAGTAGTGATCGTGATGATCGTGCAGAGCCTTTGTGGTATGAACGACAGCGTTGAAGCCATTGTGTTTGTCGGCGGTGTAGTCAACAGTACGGACTGAACCATCGGGCTCCACCAGGGAGTACTGGCCCTTGACTACATCACCATCGCGGGTCTCGTGCTGGGACTTAACATCACCGGTGTGGAAGTCGTTAACTCCATACTTGAAAGCATACTTAGGGGGAGCCTAAACCAAGAAAGATGTATCGAAGATTTAGCCTTTGATTCTCAGTCTTGTCGGGGTACCCGAACTAAGTTACTTACGTAGTAGTCAACGAGCTCGTCTTCGTGGTGTCCGTGTCCGTAATCGTGGTGTCCGTCGAGGGAGACACGCTCGGAGGCAAGGTGTCCATAGTCAGACTCGTAGCTCACTTCATGGCCTTGCTCCTCTCCACCGTAATGGTAGCCAGAATCGTATCCAGGGTAGCCGAGGACCATTGTAGCGGCAGCAGCGAAAACGAAGAACTGCAAGGATATAATAAATTTCGAATTAATTAAGGCTTGAGTACTTCACACGAATAGACTTTATGCTGGAAGAAAGATTCCCCGTAAAATCTATGCAAGCCATTGTTAGGAGACTTCGACATCGCGGCAGACTTAGGACAAGGTGGCTGAATTAAATTCAGAATGTTGTCTTGGAGCGCCTTGGGATCGAATCTGAACATCTTCCTGAAGTAGTAGAAGATCGACAGGCATGGTCTGCCAAACTTGATGTAATGGACCCGCGACCCCAATAGGGAGGTGGTTAAAAATGATGATGACGATTAGACTTTATGCTGGACCTTGAGCTCAATCGAGTAACCCAATACGGGCTTAAGGCTTAAGGTTTACTCATTTGACTTAACCTCTCCAATTTTTCATCAGGCAAGACTGTTGGGAAATTTTTGATTGAGAATTGTATATTAAGAGAAAATGGTCCATTATTAGGAAATCGGGATAATTCTTCAGTATGAGACATATGTAACAGTAACGAGTCCTTATTCATTTTTATGCTGGTCACATCTACGGTTTAAGCCGAGAGTCTTCTTAATGTAATTATGTTATCTTGGGGCTCGGAACAATCAAAATTTCGGTCTCCAAAACCCAGGACACAGAACTCGGTACTCTCCCTTTCACATGCTTTCCTAGACTGCCCCGTTCTTCACATGAACGCTCTCTTTTCGGCCATTAATTTAGTCCTTAAAATAATAATTAGATTATATTCCAATAATTTTTCCAGTAAGCCATCTCTCGGCTTAAACCATAAGCCTGCCTGGGGCATAAGACCTTCATTTGGTTGTAGCACCGGTCAAACAAGTACATACATAATAACTAGCACAATTTCTAGCAAAATTTTAGTTCTAGCAAAATTCAAGAAAGGATGGGTTTGGTATGGAATTTATATCAGTAAAGCCCATTGTGTAAACCTATTTCCAATGAATTGTATACGTTTCCAAAAGTCCTGACTGTTATAAACGTTACTATTCAAATCCTTCCTGGGCCGCTTCTAAGCCGTTGCGTTGTCATTGCCTTTTGGGTCTTTGTCACTGTCTAACTATTAGGGAGAGCCATGAGAGGCAGTCCGGTCTAGAGCTTTATAGAGAAGAAGGACTTGTGGTCTTGGATCTCTCAGGGAAATCTGGCTGGGTGCTAGAAAATGTGGCAGCTAATTGCTTAAGAGAGCTCAATCCATATCACCCCTTTCAGAATCCGACCGGTAGTTTACATTAGAATGTGTATCAAGCACCTTCAATACCAGAACATTTTTGACGAGTTGTAGGAGATTCGAACCTAGGACACACGATTTGTGTAGCAGTATAACGGTTAACCCATTGCGTACCAGTTTTAACCGTTTAAGGACGAGAAGATCAAAAATTGGGGGTCAAAAAAAATCATTTTTTCTAACTTTTTAGACCAAAATACAACTTTAGAAGGCCGTAAGAAAAATTTCATTTTTGGGTCACCGGTGACCCAATTGTCCTTAAAAGGTTAAGCTTTATCTAACTAAATTCAGACGGTTTTCGATCTAGATTTTTTTATAAATTAAGGCTCATTGAATATTAACTCAACTTATGAAGGAAATCAACTTATAAAGGAATAACTTCCTTTCCTATTAATTAAAAAAAAATTGAATTTCCAATTAATTAGAAACTATTTGAGTTAAAATTCTAACAGGGTCAAAGTCTGTAGCCGCTGTTTAAATATTTGAAAAAAATTAGAAATATTAGAAATGTTAACAAAAGCACTTGTAAATTTCGTCTTGAAAATTATCTATTCCTCTCCTTAGTAAATTAAAAATATTGATAGTTTAAGTTTAAACATAAAACACAAGATACGTCCCTATTAGATAGCGTGGCTAAAATGAATCACATTAAAGAAATAATAAATAGGAGATAAGAGAAAAACACAGCAATGGTTGCTGAAGTGTTCTTGGTCTGAAAAATTGTAGTGATACCTTCCTAAAACTTTCTAGCGCCAGGATAAATGGAGTTCAGTAAAATCATCCCCCTCTAATAAATAACGATTAAGGTAATCACTTCGAGACAGGCTCCCAGGTTCAGAAGCTTAAAGGGTAAAGTTCAGTATTTCAGGCTTACAGAAGTAATCTGACTGAAGACAACTGATAGACAACTGACAGCTTTTAGATAAATTAATGAAAATAATATGAATTAATCAGTATACAACTGTCCTTCAAAATTAACAATTTAACTTAAACCAAATGGTTTTGGTTTTAAGATCAGGAATTATCGGAATTAAAGATAAGGAAAAAGGATGATTCTGTTTGTGATTAAAGGATTACCTATGAAAATCTATCTATGAAAAAAATGAAAATTAATTTATTGATATTTTGAGGTTAAAAAATAGAAGATCGGACACTTAACATTGGGGTTGAACCAGAAATCATTGGTTAAATGAGGGAAATATTCTAGTGCGAGAAAAGAAATTTTGAAAACATTAAATTCTCAAAAAAATATTAAAAAAGAAATTATTAAAATTTAAGAATTTTATATAAAACCAGTAGGGGAGGGCTTTCTGGCATCGGACATACTTTGGCTTCGAAGATTTCATAATTTTCCGATATTCCTTTAAAGAATCTGACCTATTTTTTTTAGGAAATCTGTGACTCAAGATTGGCTATTAAAATATATTGCTATTAGGCCAGATTCATTAAAGGAATATGGGAACAGTATGAAATGTTCGAAACCAGATTGTGTGCTAAGCCTGAAAGCTCCCCCATAGATAAAGAGCATATAAATTTTTAGAATGCAGTAAAATACGATTTTAACATTTCTAGTCCTATATAACTTAAAAAAGTAGTTCAGGTAAAAGGCAAATTTTATCTTTAAGAATGATACGTTAAAAGTTTCCGGTTTTGAAGTAAAATCTAATACTCAATCTTACAAACTAAAATTTTGGAATTTTCGTTTTTGAAATACTTTTACAAGTTTCGCTAACCGTTTTAAAACCGTTAAAAACAATGAAAATTGTAATTATCGAATTACGTTTTTAAAAAATTAATAAGGTTTTTGCGAAAACCTATTGACTGTCTTTGAATTTTAGATTGATTAACAGTAAGATGAAAATTAAATACAATTTCTGACTTTATTTTGATCATTTCTTTATAAACTTTATACGAAAAGCTTTGAGTGAAAAACTATAGAGGCAATATATCCAGTGAAACTTTTCTACCGTTTGGCTGCGAAGGTTAGTTGAAACATTGAGAAAAAAACGTAGACCTTAAATAAATTATTATTTTTATCTACTCTAAATTGACCGAATGTTTCCGATTTACGAGCATTTTATCAAAACAAATTTTCAATGACAATCCAGATTTTCGATTCAGAATTTAAAAATGATTCATTTCGTGATCAACTGTAAACCTCTAAAGGACAAAACGGTCAAAACCTTTTTATTTTCCAAATTGTCCAAATTAATTTTAAAGTAAATTCAAATATGGTGTAATTCTGTCCTGAGATTTTGAATTTAAAGTCCAGGATTTCGAAATTACTAAGAGCATACAAGAAATATAATCAAAATTAAACCCGGACATTTACTTTGAAATCACAAACGTAAGTTTTCGATACCGAAGGTATTTTTCAATCTAACGGATTTTATCGGTCAAATTAAAATTTTCATTTATCCAAATACGTTTGAAAGTCGGCCCATTGTCTTAATCCAATGATCTCCAATTCAACTCAACCACAGCGATTGAACAAAGTTAGATGTAAATCCATCACCCAATGATCCCGGAAATGTCTCTGGCTTTTCATGATCGCAATTGCACTTTTCCACTTGCAATCGGTTGAAATGAGCAATTTCTGCGGAAACACTGCCAAGTGAAAAGACTTTCAATTTTTTTTGTCAAGCACACGCTCTGAATCCGTGGCCTTCAAGGCATTTTCAAAACACTTCTTGAGCTGGCGTCTCCCCATGTTGAGATAGCCAGAAGAGGCCAATGAACATACAACATGCCCCACGAACGAGTTTCGAGTCAAGTTCACTTTCATTTGCTCAATCGCACGCGCAACATTGTGAGTAATAATTTCATCTTTGGTGGAGAGGCTCCTTAATTGCCTTTCGTGTTGCACCAAGTTGGATGGCTCTTACTGGTGCACTTTCTTGGGATGCTTGCACGAGAAATCACACACCATTGAGCCTAGAGGTTTAAATCCATTCTCTCCGATTTTAGGAAGTGTCTCAGTTGTTTATCTGCCTGATTTACCTGGCGCAATATTTGCGCATCAACAGGTGCTCTTCATTAAATTAATGTGCTCAACACTCACGAATCACGCATCATTAGACCCGCGGTATTACCTTGAACACCATCTTGATGGATTGATTTATGATTTGTGGGAGGATGAAAAAGAAAGTAAAGTTGTTGTTGCACAAAATATAAAAAAACAGCTGAGGAGTAATCCAAGAACTTGTGTTTTCTTCTTCACTTCACAACTTTCAAGCACTGAATGATGATGGTAGATGGTAACCTGGCGTCTTATATACTTTTTACCCAAACGAAAGAAAGCGAAATCCCATGCTAAACTCTCCTCACCTGTTGGGGCGTCCGAAGAAATGGCCCCTGACCATAGGTGGGGTATGTTTCTTACACGGTTTTGCAGCTTCAAAATTACCCAGTCTTTCACTCCCTCTCCCAATAAAACATTGTTTTATTGCTCGAACTTCACGGAGAGAGCAATACATTTAATCTATTTATTTTTCAATAGCTTGAAACTTCCGCCCAAACCCCTTTTCCTCAACAGATTTAATTTTAACGCACAATTTTGATATTTTGAAATTTGATGAAAATATAGACTGAGTTTTCCATTTATTAGATCCAGAGGTCTAACATTAGCGATAACGATTATTAGGTCATCGAAGGACTCTTAAAACTAGAAATCTTCTAGAGAAATTGATTTACAGTAGAGTCTCTCAAATCTGAATCTCTTAAATTCGAACGCCGTTTGGATTCAAAATGTCATTTGTGAGGTTATGTTAGAAAGTTCGTATTCTAGGTGAATGAAAATCATATTTATGTGCTTCTTCCTGAATGTTTGCATACATTATTATTGTATAAAATGAAAAGGAAGTATGTTACCACTAAAACTTGCGAAAAAGTGCGAAAACTTGATTCAAAGTACAATTTAATCTTACACAAATTTCGTTATTTTTGAAAAAATCGTTCGAATTTGGGAGGTGAGAAATGTCAAAAATACCCCCCGAGCGTTCGAATTTAGGAGACTCTACAGTAATTCAAGAAACACTGTCTTCTGTGTGATTTAATCCGAAAATTTGCTTACATTAATCCTTGATTTTTCAAACCCTTGCAAGTAACGTTAGGACTCAAATAGACTCAGGCTGATCCTTAAGAATATTTAGCCTGTAAAATTTGGCATTAAAGGATTAAGTAAAGGAAATTTATGTAAAGGATCAATAATCGACGATCCTAAACCCTGAGTGTATCGAAGCTTGGGCTTAATCTTATTCTTGAGGATCAGCCTGAGTCTTGAACCTTTAGGCGGTCTTCAGACTAGAGGTTTAGTCCAGTTCCCAAATGTCTCATAATCCTGAATTTCGAGCAATTTTATTGCTTTTTGAGAATATATAGGTCACTTATCTTTAATAATCCAGTCCTGAATTATTTTTTCCAAAAAAATATGATTGATAAAAAATTAGAGCAGTTAAGCCATATGGCTAAGTCTGATGTTTAAAGCCCGTATTATGCACTAATTAAGTGGTCTTTAGCTTAGAGGTTTAGCTCAGTTTCCGAAGGTCTGAAAATCCTAAATACTAACAATTTGATCAGGTTATTTGCGTTTATTTATCCAAACCTAAAACATAATTTCCAAAAAAAATTGAGTGATAAATAATTAGAGAAATTAAATCGGAAGGTTAAAGGCATTGACAGATCTGAGGATTAGCCGAGAAACGGCTAAGCGTAATTATCTTCGAAATAATGGTTAAACCACATTTCTATCATTTTCCACTAAGCCGTCTCTTGGCTTAAGTCGTAAGTGTGTCAAGGGCCTAATACAGGCTTCAGACTTAAGGCTTAGCCATATGGCTTAACTGCTATAATTTCTTATCAATCACGATTTTTCGGAAAAATTTAACTTAGGAGGGGATTATTACAGATAATTGACCTATAAGATTATGAAAAATAATTAAAATTGCTCGCTGTTTAGGATTTTAAGACCTTCGGGAACTGGGCTAAACCTCTAGTCTGAAGACCGCTTAAGTCTTAGGTCTGAAGCCCGTATAAGGGGGCTCAAGAATTACCATAATTATTAAAATATTAAAACTTCAGTTCACCCCTCTAAGGACCAGTGTGTTACTGGTGACCTAAAAACAGAAACAATTGTTTTAACTACAGTAAATTTTTCTTTCTTAATAATCAGTGAAAAGAATTGTTTTTGACCGGTGACCTTCTGGACCTCAATACGGGATCCAGGGGTAGGGTGGAGTCTACACTTGTGGATGTTACACACTTATGGACAGCTCGTAGAAATCTCTATTTTTTACATAAAATAAATGTTGGAAAATTACAATATTAACACTATTTGATGGTTTATCTTTAAATACAACTTGAGAACTAATTTCCTTTAATATTTAATCACAATTCTAATTGCTTTAAGAAAAATATTTTGCTGATGCGATAATTGATTAAAAATACATGAAATTGTTAAGATATTTGCTAACGCACTTGTAAATTTTAATGCCAAAATTTCATATATTTTATCGAAAATATTTAATGTTGCTTCTGATACTCTTTCATTAGTTACTAATTTTCCTTTTTTATTTGATTTTTTAGATATTTTGGTATAGAAATATTAAATTAAGAGATGTCCATAAGCGTAAATTTATTTGAGGAGATTACACACTTATGGACGTGATATTTTACGAGTGGCGCCCTCACGAAATTTTATTATTGAAGCATTGTCAATCGTTGTGATACGTTTTTTCCATGGTGTTGAAAAAGATTTCTGGCAAACAATATCAAGTAAAATTTAAGGTAAATGTCTGATATCAAGTGGAAAAGTGTTGTGTATAATCCTATTTAAAGATTGTCTGAAAATTGTAGATTTTAAACTAAATGTTTGTATATTTTTCAACATAACCTAACTTTTGTTTTCAAGAACAATGACACCTCCTAAAAGTGCAAATAAAACAACAAAATACAGCACCTATATTCCTGCCAGAGGGTAACGAAGGCCTTAAAGGTCATTATATTGTAAATGGAATGAACTTGACGAAGGATTCTCAGCACATTCCTGTACAACACTACACAGAAAGTCTCCAAATAAGGTATCTGGTCATGGAGGATATCACAGTGCTTTGAAAAAGAAAACGCGAGAGGAAATTGTGAGGTGGATTTTCTATTCTGCTAACCTATCCCATAACTAAAGATGATACTAGCCACAGTAGAAAAATCATTTCAGTGACGCAATTCCAAACAGGGTTTTAAGAACGCAAGACCATCAAATCAATCATTCTACAGAATTTTAAAGAGGCATCCGGAAGTTGTTCAAAGATCAAACAAGTGAGACAAGAAAATTGAGGAAGATGAAATATACAGAAGACGAATAAATGAAGAAAAGTAGATCAAGAAAGAAAGAAGAAAACTTAAAAAAATAAAAAGATAAAAAGAAAAGAGGTACAAAAGAAAATTAACTGTTCAAACAAATTTAAAGAAAAAAATGAATAAAAGTTGATGAACTTGCTTAAAATTATAGTATTTTATTAACATTTCCTATCAGTAATTTTTTTATTATCATTAATTTGGATTTCTAACACTTTTTAACTCGTGTCCATAAGTGTGTACATAAGCATCCATAAGTGTGTAAAAGTGTCCACAAGTGGAGAATTTGATATGATCAGAAGATCCAAATTATTTGGGGGGCTTAGGGGAATATTTTAATAAATTCGCTGGTGGTTATCGAAAGGAGCTATATTAAAGAACTTACACTTAAAATTTCATTTTATTTAGTCAAAAAGAAAACGAATTACAAACCGTTATACCCTTAATCTGTCCATATGTGTAGACTCGACCCTACCGAAATGCTGGGATGTCAACATTTTTTAGCATCGGAATTAATCACGGAATCGAAGCAATGATAAAATAGATTGGTTCTTGGTAGGAGAATGTTGGCATGGTTCGCACAGAGTGAACCTTCAAACAACGCAAATCTTCTCTTTATTTGCTAAGAGCTAGTTCGTCATTTCTTAGTCATAAGAGAGATAATTATTAAGCTCATGAGACAAGACGAGAAATGATAAGTCAGCTCTTTGGGAACAACGAGAAAATTCGCATCGTTTGAAAGTTTACTCTGTGCGAACCATGCCTACATTCCCCTATCGGGATCCATAAAACCGGCATTTTAAAAACCTAGGCTTTCGGGACACCAAAATCGAAATTAATAATATATTTTAATCCCAGGATCCCAAACTTTAAAAAATCCCAGGATTTTGGAAATCCTAACGTCAAAGGATTAATCCTTATGATTTTAAAATATTTTTCAAAACCTGATTATAAGTACTGGTTTGGTACCTAGACGGGCACACAATGAGTCAAGTGGTAGAGCATTCGCTCTATAATGCAAGTGTCCGGGGTTTGAATCCACTTTAGGTCACTAGGAAATTTTCTGGCTTTAAAGGTGTTCGGATTGGGTCCCGGTCAAAATCCCGAAAGCCAAAATCCCGAACGCCAAAACCCCGAACGCCAAAATCCCGAAAGCCAAAATCCCGTTCTTAAAAGTGTTATAGCTACTCCCACGATTGTACCCGCGCTTGCTGGAGGCAAAGGGAAATCTTCTGTGTCTTGGAAAATTATTCTAAACATTTTCCTCCATATAATTTTATTCCTATCAGGATTTTGAACATTCAGGATTTTGACTTTCGGGATTTTGGATTTCGGGATTTTGGCTGCCACCGGTTCGTATTGCATCCAGTGAGCTTCACTGCACTTGATTCCACATTGCACTTGAACCTCATCCCGTATAAAAAAATAATAATTCGTGTTTGTTATTGCGCGGGACGGTCTGGTTCCTTAAAGGAATGTTGTGCCAGCATTATTATTATTATATTATTATTATTATTATTATTATTACTTAGAGAAGAACATGGCAGTGTCCAACAGATAAATATTTTTCAAGACTTTCTTATCAAAAAATTACGGTCTGTATTATTTAGGCTAAGTCCAGCTAGTTTCTCTTGAGTATAAGCTCTTTAAAAAGGTACAGCATATTTCGAAAACCATGCATATTAAAAACTTCTCCACTGTCCCCTAATTTTGTTCGTCCAAACAATTAATCTAATATCAATTTTTAAAGCGCAGTGTCCAAAGCACGAATTCGAGCATTCAGCAAAACTTCTATGCTCCGTCACTCCCTTTGAAATAGTATTTGCAATAAATATCCACAATTTTGGTATTAATTATCTCCCCATCTCACTCTTGTTCACGTGAAAAATCCAACAAATCACTTAAGATGTTTGAACCTAGAGGAAAAGTGAGATTTAGAGCTTGAGACATTAAAGATAAAAAAAAGAAGTGGATTTTCTCGAAAAACCTCACATTTTCGCTCTACTTTGGCTTTCTCCAAAATTGTTATTCAATTTAATCTCCATCTGCAGCGGAAATGTTATGATTTATGTTTGTTATGAAATATTTTCATTGAAACACGAAAACCATTTTCCGTTGTGTACTCAAAGCTTTATTTTGTCGGTCTTAAACTATTGTTCCCATTAACTAAACTACTGCTAACATTTGAGATAATTACCTGATTTATTTTATTGGTTTTTGCACGTGGCTTCCGATGCTCTTGGCTGTTTTTGTCTCGTCGGAATTTGCAAAATTGATTTACTAACTTAGTGATAGAGGTGACTAGGAAGGCACCTTTAGGTCATGTTTCACACTTTCTTGCAAATCAAAAAGTGAAGTTTCAGGTATCATAAATTTTGTACTCAAGATAAATGTCGCCATTTGTAAATTAGAGCAAATTTCGAATTTTAGGTGCACATTTAACATTTCAATTTATTTTACTTCATACCATTAAAATATTTGAGTGTTAATTAAATGTTTACTTACAAGAGCATTATAATTTTTAATTTTTAGTCTGACAGTTTAAAGTGTAATAAATTAATTAAATTGAAAATACGCAGAATGATATTTGAATATTATTTGAAAATTTAATGAAAATATCCTTTCAGTGTAAGTAAACCAAGGGTTCAATTATAATTATTTTATTAACATTTATTGACTAACAGTTAAAACTATTGAACAATCATAACAAATCACTGGAGTCACCTATTTCATTTATACTGATAAACATTGATACCCAAGAAGCAAAATAGGTGCCTTATAGAACCAAGTATTAAACAAGTCTTTTAGTGCACTCTTAAAAGACTTAAAGTGAGAATTTTCTGTTGAAATTCCTCTAGAATCTCTTAAGATCCTTAAGAGTGCGCCACTTTACTTATAGTAATCTCAGTGATGGAACCACGAGCGTTATAAGCAAATAAAAAGTTTTTTGGTTCTATAGTGCCTTACTTAAGGAATTCTATAAGACTATATTAAAAAAAAATTGCTTCTTGGGTAGGTTGCTGTATAAAAAGTTTGGTCACATTGTCCTTAAGCCTTTCGAATGAAAACTTTAAAAATACCCACAAATAAGTAAAAGTTTTTCACTTAAAACCCATATAAAAGAAAACTCAGCAATATAATTATCAATTTTCTGAAATGATCAATTTAGTTCTTACTGAGGAAAACGTAAACTGCATATGGGCGTGGTCTCTTCATGGGCGTGTCTCTAAGAATATTTTTATCGAAACTCGCAGTGACTTTTGATTGTGTTTAGAAAAAGGATTTAAAAATTTAAACATAGAAATAATCAAATAATTGACAGTCGTAACAATTATTTTACGGAATCAGTGCCCATCGTATTCTTGGGGTTGTGACTTATTTGTTTTATATGAATGAAGATCCACCGAAAGCATGGGCAAGCCAGGGTGCTATTTCAATGAAAAATGAACATGTTTTTTTCGCACTTTACTGTTCTTAAGTCCTACTGCATTATCGACTTTTCTTCTTTTTGGTTCCTGTCTAAACTATTTTCCCACAGTTCTCATCGTATTCTAAAACTACGAAATAGTCGAGACAGGAACCAATAAAAAAAACGATAATGTAGAAGCACTTGAGAACAGTAAAGTGCTAAAGAATATGCTCATTTTTCATACACCAAGCTATTCCATGGAAAAATGGTACCAAGCTAGTTCCTGGCTAATCTACAGTTCTTGGGCAATGGAATAAGTGCTCTTGTGCCGGTCCAACTCATCGATTTCCATCATTTTATCGACATTTTCGACAATCGGCCTACCAGAGCGTACTTCAACTTTGACGGCCATTTTACCAGAACCAAATCGTTTGAATCACCGTTTTGTTGTTGTAAAACTGATACACAAAACTGTCAGTGAGCCTTTTGAAGTGTTTTGTCACGTTGGCACCTTGCAAACACCATTTAGTATGACCCGATTCGATTTCTATATCGAGAGATATTGCTCACTAAAGAAATCATGCGAAAAGGGTTCAAACCCTGCCGAGTTCATTTTTCAAATATGGTGCCGATCTGTTGATCTCGTCTTAATCTGTGAATCTCATTCCGATCTGCAGATTTTTCGCAAAATTGTGTCTATCTATCGATTTCAATTCAATTCAATTTCACTTTATACTTGACCTAATATATGAGATTCAATGTTTCAAATCTTTAAGTAAATCTTAAAATTAATAAATGTAAAAATTATGTAAAATGTAAAAATTGTTCAATATGGACCGTATTGTAAGAAGAGTTTCCACTTTTCGAATAATAAAGAAAATCATATAAATTAATTAGATTGGGCAATAGGGTAAGGGCTCATAATTTTGACCAGTCTGCTTATAAGCATCGATGTTCCAAGTTTGAAGTGCGATATTTTCAATACTAATTGACTTTTTTTGTTACTCTCTTTTCAGAAGGATTGTTTAGAAACTTGGCAAGCTATTTATCATCTCATTTTTACTAAAATTAGTTTTAATACGTTTAAAAATGAATTGATATGTAGAGGTGAATTTGACTCTTATTTTGGACAACTTGGTTATTAATTTGGACAACTTGGCTGTAAATTTGGACAGCTAATCTGCCTCAACAGGATGGCCATTGTTCTTCATTTCATGAACCAATCTTACCAAGTCCTCTTCCTGTTCATGTAAGGGAAACGTAGAATGTCACAAGAAGCCCGGAAACTTTCCATATCATTCATTAAAGTGAGTTGACTTCGGCAATCCGAGTACGTGCGGATTCGCTCATTCCCTGGCCTTTCCGGGAGCCTTTCGAGGCTTTTCTCGCTACATCTCTTTCGTAGAGATGATGCTCCTTTGTTTCTCTAGGCATTTGTCCAACCTAGTCATCACAAAAGCTAAAACTTCACGAAATTTCTTGAGAAAAACACCTGTCCAAAATAAGGAGTATCACCTCACTGGTGAACCTCGTAGAAAATTTCCCATTTTTCACATGAAAAATCTAATTCACAAGGAAAATCTCACTTCAGGTCAAATGTACAAATCACTACTAACGTGAATCAACACAATTTTCAATGAATATCACTCGAAAAAAAGCGAAGAAACATTGTTAGTACTTCACCACAGCTAAATAAGACTGAAGTAAACACGAAGTTCTGTCATATTTCTCGTAAGCAATTGCTAACAGTGAATTTTCAATAAAGCAATTTCAACTCAAATCATATTCAAAATTTAACGTATTTAGTGTTAAAATCTTCCAAAAAGAACAAATATTTAAATAGAATTCATTATTCATCAAATATTGGAATAAAAATCCACAATTTTAATCAATTTATTTTTAGTGTTTAACTTTATCCTCAAAGTGTCCAAAATAAGAAACTGGACAAAATTATGAGCCTTTCCCCTATATCAAAAATTGCCTCTACGTAGATGAAATTAGTTTATTTTTTGCAAGTAAAAACCTATTTAAAATTTTTTGTTAAAAATATACTTATTTCAAAGCATTATTTATCGAAACATCGCAAAACCGAAATACTCAATGAAGTTCGCTTTGTAATAAAGAAGACGATACACTGTACATTTAATTAATTGATTATCTACAATCGTGAAGTGTAGATATAATGTCTCATCAATCAATTGTTGATTATCAATTGGATTTTCACGGTGGAAGAAAAGAGAGAAAAATAGTGAGAGCGACAGTATTTAAAAAATCGATATAGCCGTGTAGTAAAATTTAATAAAATAATACCGGAAAAGATTATTTTACAGTATCTCTTGACTGGATCTAATGGTTGTGATTGAAGAAGTCTAATTAATCTTTTATAATTTCCTTCAACAAAAGACACACTTTTTCTGGTAAGTGTCCCTCATTGAGTCACAATTCTCTGGAAAATTCAATAATTTCCCTCTTGATTGAAAGAACAGCGACAACTTTCGCGATATAATGATCAAAGGGAGTTAAAAAAATGAATTGACTCAAAAGACAGAAAAAATTTAGCAATCCAGCAATATATTCAACAATCAAAAAGAAATTCAATTGATGTCTTTTGGGTGAAAAATAAATTATTGCTACCACTAAATCTCTCTGGGCATTTTTTTTAATGTTCAAATACAAGTGTTGCACTCTAATTGCTGAGCTAATATTAAAATGCATGAAGTGAATGGTTTTGTGATTCATGAGTCTGACTTGAAGTTTTGTGTGAGACTTGGAGATATTTGTTGCATCATTTGCAGAAAAATTGACTATATTTCACAATTTTGCTCACAATTTTTCAGATGCGAATCTTTTGGCAAGCACCAGAATCTCATTGAAATTGTTGCAGATTAAGAGAAGAAATTAAAATTCTCATCTTTCGATATTTAACCCACAAAATGAATATCTCTCTCAGTGACGAAAGAAACCGTGTTAAAGTCATCAAAATGTCTTCAGAAAAAAAAATCTTCTTCTCATTATAGTCAATGAGATTCTTTGTGATGGAATTGCTAGAGAAAATGCTACAGAAATACCATCTATTTATTGTTATATTATTTGTAATACAAAATTAACATGAATCCAATGTGTTTCAAATGCATTGTTATTGAGAATAATTGGTGTTATATACCTCTTCAAAAATTATGTGACCAAACAGTAACTGTTGAAGATATTGCAAACGATTAAATTCGCAGAAATTCGCAATCCATGAAGTGAGAGAAAGATTATCGGAAAATACTTATTATTTTTTGGGGGAATTAATTGGAGCAATAAGAACCACAAAATTGAGCAACTTGACGAGTGATTTCTGGCCAAAAATTGCAAATTGTTGGTTGTTATGTGAGAGATTTTAATCACCATGGCAAAATTGTGTGTTTCACAGTGACTGGGAAGAAATTGAATGCAAACAATTAATGATCATCAGACAGAATGGGTGAAAGAGGAGGATAATTGAGTGAATTTGGACCAAAAATTGAGCAATATACTTTTGGAGTGTTTCCAGCCGAATTAATTTATCTTTAATGCTCCAAAGAAGATCAAAATGAGAGATTGTAAAATGCAAAGTGGAAAGGTGTGCAAGAACTATCAAAGGCTTTTACAGTACAGATTATTGTCTGCTTGCCAACACTTAAGCTTCTAACGTGAACCTCTCTTAGAAGTTCATCAACCATGGCAGTAACGGCATCTGGTCCTAAGCAAAATTTTGAAAATTTTCAGTAAACTAAAAGAGATGCAGACCCTTATACGGGTTTCAGACCTAAGGCTTAGCTATCTGGCTTAACTCCGTTAATTCCTCATCAAACATGATTTCTTAGTAAATTTTAGTTTAAGATTGAATATTAAGGGCAAATGATTGATTAGATTTTGAAAAATCAATAAAATTGCTTGTTATTAGGATTTTTGAGATCTTCGGGAACTGGGCTAAACCTCCAGTCTGAAGCCGGTATTACATCCTAACGAGAATGCTCTGCTCCTTAACTCACTGGATATCTCGGGTGTCCATGGATAATTCCAAAAGTTAGTCCCATCATTAGGGAAACATTGTGTGCTCCATCAATTGGAGATTGTTACTAATTGCGTTCATCATACGTATTTATAGGTTAGTCTTCTTTAGGACAAATATACTGAAACTCCATCAAGTGGATTTTATTTAAAAGATACACCCTGTGTCATTTACAGGTAACATCGGGTATCCGAAATAAATAAAAAACAAAATCAAGTCAAACCATTTAAGCCTTTTAGACTAACCTATTCGTTGATATAAACGAATATTAATCGGTAATGAATTCAGACTTACCATCCACAAGTAGATCTTGAAAAATTCGAAAATCTATTTGAAGATCCAAAAAATAGACTTTCTTACTTTTTGATAATTCTGCAAAGTGACTGAGATACATCCTGTTCGAATTTCGAAGTACTGAAGTGTCAAAATGTGACGGACTTCACATTGTTGTGAGAAAAAACAGAACAACGACGTTTATACTGTTCTTGTCCCATTATTTAGTCACTCCATAATTACTGACTAACTCTTTTGCCAGCTTTCTAGTGTGATACTTGATAAATTTTCTCCACCTTGTTCGAAAATTTTGTATGAAAATTCGAAATTGAATTTCAACTCTTCGAACATTAACGACTTTTTGTTCAAATAGAGTTCCATTTACCTTTTATCCAAGACACTAATGGAGAATCAAAATCTATTTGTGTTTACACCCAGAGAAGTGTTTTAATTATCTAAACAATATAAAAATATAGATATTCTTCCCATTTACAGACTGACTTTGATAGACGGTAAACGGGACTCTTTACACAAAATGTTGTTAATGCTCAGAAAATTCAAAATTAATTTCGAATTTTCAAACTAAATTTTCGCACAACGTAGAAAAATTTTATTAAATCACTTTAAGAAACTCTTGAAAGAATAAAAAGCGATTATAAGGGTAATTATAAAGATTCAAGAACATTGTGAGCTTGATTACTTTCATTTTCCTGACGACATAGTGAAGACTGACATTCGAAAGACTTTTAAATTCGAACAGAAATTATTTCAGCCAAACGGTCAAAATGAGAAGCAAAAATATAAATATTTTATTTATCTTTCGAAATCGATCTTAGATTTTATTATCCCTAAGCACTAGTTTGCAGAGGGAGCAATAAAATTATTCATCATTAGATTTTATTAAAGGGCAGAATCACATTGACAATAAAATGCTCGCCGTAACCTCACCGTATTTCGTTAATTTACTCATTTTCATTGTAATTCTTACGCAAATTTTCCATTACCGTATTACCTTATCTCATACCCGGTGGCACTAGGTGAAAATAATATAAGAAAATTAAAGAAATAAAACGAAAATTCGATAAACGATGAGCAAAAAAATGTAAGAGAAATTAATCGTACAGTTTTTTTTGCTCACCGTTTATCGAATTTTCGTTTTATTTCTTCAAGTTTCTTATATTATTTTCACATAGTGCTACCTAGTATGAGATAAGGTAATACGGTAATCGAAAATTTTCTTAAGAATTGTAATGAAAGTGCGTAAATTAACAAAATACGGTGAGACTACGGCGAGTATTTTACTGTCAATGTGATTCTGCCCTTACGATGAAAATGCGTAAATTAACGAGATACGGTGAGCATGAATGAAGTCAATGAATATAAATTCCAGTAAACTACAAAAATTTTATTTATTAAATTCTATTACTCAATTTCCAGAAGCCTTTTACTCCAGAACTTAAAAACTTATTATAGAACAAGAGATCTGAGTTTGAGACCGATATTACAATCTTGATATTTAAAAAATTCTACAATTGACTTTTATCCTTATCACTAAGCAGTTTATCGTCTTTGCTTTTTCCAAAATTAATATCAACATGTTTAAAAATGATTTGATATGTAGAGATGAGTTTGACTTAATTTTGGACACCTTGCTTATAATTTTGGACAGTTTACTTGTAATTTTGGACACATTGCTTGTAATTTTGGACAGCTAATCAATCTCAACAGGATGCCCATTGTTGTCCACTTCAAGAACCTAACTTGCAAAGTCCTCTTCTGGTTTATGAGAAGAAACCGTAGGCTGTCCCAAAGATCCCGGAAATTCCATATACATATAATTCATAGAGTTGACTCCGTCACAACGTTTACACCTGAATTTACGACTTTCCTTGTTTTTTGGACTTTTTGCACTTTACCTCGTTCGTAGAGTCAATGTTCCCTTGATTCTTTATTCATTTATACAACCTACTAATTACAAAAAGTAAAAATTAAAAAAAAAATCGAGGAAAAAGACCCAAACCAATAAGAATCACATGTTTGGTGAATCTCGATTGCCCATTTCTTACACGAAAAACGTAATTCACAAGACAAATCCCATTTCAGGCCAAATGAACAAATCACTATTAACATAAATTAATACGACATTGAATGAATATTTAATAATATCACATAAAAATATCGAGGAAAAATTTTTAGTCCTTTACCACAGCTAAATAAGACTAGAAACACAAAGTTCTGTCATATTTCTCGTAAGCAGCTGCTCACACTCTAAAGTTTAAACAAAGCAATTTTAATTCAAATTATATTCAAAATTGAACGAATTTAGTGTTAATATCTTCTAATAAGAATAAATATTTAGATAGAATTCATTATTCAGCAAATATTGGATGAAAAATCCATAATTTTAATCAATTTGTTTTTAGTGTCCAATTTTATCCTCAAAGTGTCCAAAATAAGAAACTGGACAAAATTATGAGCCTTTCCCCTATATCAAAAATTGCCTCTACGTAGATGAAATTAGTTTATTTTTTGCAAGTAAAAACCTATTTAAATTTTTTTGGTAAAAAATACTAATTTCAAATCAAAATACAGCATAAAATCCATCATTTTAATCAAATTATTTGATGTGTCCAACTTTACCTCAAAGTGTCCAAAATTACAATCTGTCCCAAATTACAAAAAGTACACCTATTTTTAATTTTTAAAATAGTGACATATTTTTGACATAGGTGAAGGCGCTTTTTTTTATTAATTTTAAATTATTTATTGGCCAGTGCAGTGTGAAAAAAATTTACTGATCATTTTGAATTGTTAATGACCAATTTGGCTTTTTACTCATCAAAATGATAATTTTTCCATTAAAAATATTTATGCCATAAATAGTTATTGTATAGCATGTTTTGTTTTTGCAAATTCCTAAGTTATTTCACATCAATGTTTTATCAGTTTTTCCTAATTTTAAATTTTTGAACGATTATGAAATATTCAATCAATGTCGAAAAATTTCTATAAATTTATTTCACATCATGAAATATTAAATTTACTTTATATAATACGACAAATTGACTTTTAAAACAATACATGTTGTTGTTTATGATTCATGTATTACATTTGCTAATCTTTAGTCTCATCTGTTGGACATGTAATTTCTTTGTTTTTATATCAAATAAATTTTAAAGCCAAATCAGACCTGTATGTCAGTAAGGAAATGGCTTAGTGTAATTACAATCGGATTAACCATTAAATATTTTTCACTAAGGTCGTTTTTTGGTTTCTCTTCAAGTCTTTTAGTGAATAACTAAAAATAACATATAAATCTTTTATTTGAACCCCGCTGAAAGTGGAAAGCTTTTCATCCTCTAGTTAACAAATACACTTAGGCCTTGGTTTATTTTATATATTTTGAAATAGATAAATTCCAGCAATATTATTTTAATTGTCCTTTCTTCTTGTGAAAGAATGACCAATTTACAATTAAATAACATAAAATTGCAGCTTAATCCACATTCCTGAAAGAAAAATTGCAAATTTCCTTTGAGCTCACTTTCAAAATAGCCTATAAAATTGCAAGATGTCTCTTAAAGAGAGCAAAGTCTAAGCTTATGCAGCATATTTGCATTTTTATTGAGATTTGTTTTTGTTTCTTATCCAGTTTCCATTTTTTTATACTTTTCATATTTCTTATTTGTCTTCGCGTGGCAGTGAATTCAATTTTATTTGTTAATTAATTCAAAAATTAAGTCAGTGTACGAGGAAAAGAAGTAACAAACTTCCTAAAATGAATTCATTCAAATAACAATATAGTTATTTTTTTTAATGAGGATGACAAAAGGTCTTCCTAATATTTCGCATAGTTGCTGATGCATGAGTGTAATGTCTTTTCCATCTACTGTATCGTCTCTTAAAGTGTTGCATTTCGCCTTTTGGATATTGCACAAAGTGCATTTTCACCATAGCTTCCGTGTCTCTGAAACAATATAATTTTATGACTATAAATTTACTGGAATCTCATTAAGATCTCCATGTATTGAAAAGCATACACACAAGTATTTTATGAGCGAAAAGTGAAAAAGACTCGATCTAATGTGCAGAAAAGATGGATTTTTCATGTCGATGGCACAGAAAAGGTTATGCAGATAATTTTGTGAAATTGTTCAGTTATCCAAAAAAAAATCACATCTTACATGATTATTATTGTAACATTACACCAACAAATTAATTTTATCGAATAAAAGTAGACTTTTATAACTGGGTTAATAGTTTTCGAGTAAATCATACCCTTTACAACATTAAGTGCATAAAACTAACTCAATGCTCTGTTTTTCTTAAGTATTTTAAATATGAAATTATTAACAATCATTTGGACACTTGGAAGCACTACTGTCATAACTCTGATGTTGATGATTTTTATCTAAAATATTTCTTAATATTTTTAAAAAATAAATTATAAATATAGACATTCCTTTGGGTAATTTTGAACGCATTGTTTGTAATATCGTCCACATTGTGTAAAACATCGTACAACAAGTTTTGTAAGGTCCTCTATCCAGAATACTTTCAAGACCTTTGCAAACGAAAAGCCTGTGCAAACAAACGATATTGTAAAGAGATGGGAAGGATGGGAAGAGTACTTTTGAAAATTTTTGTGCGCGAGCAATGAAGCATTTCGGAGTAGTAAAAATAAATACGAACACGAACTACTGATGTCCTCGAGAAAGAGCAGGTGAGAGTAATCTTCTATTTGAAGAATCACAAGGCACCATGGGAAAACAACGAAAACAACATTCCAACGGAGCTTTGAAATATAGGGGAACTGAATTTCATGACCAGATCTTCGGGTTTGTCTGTAGGATCTGGGAGTTGGAGACTATGCCTTATGACTGGAGATTTTATGTATAGGAAACACGCCCCTGGCAAGTTGCCAGAAATTTGAAGTCACTTTCTCATACTTTGAATTAAATTTATATAGGAATTTTTTGCACTTGCGACCATTACATTAAATAACAAAAAAGTGAGAAGTTTTTCCATATTATGAGATACCTTTCCGTATGGAGGGATAAATATACTAAATTTTTGTTCAAATAATTTTTTTCCTCTGAGCACTGTGAGCTGAGTCCGATATCAATTTAGGGATTGGCTTCAAATAGCTTCATATAAAAAAATTAACTTGCCACATGCTTGATAGGAAAAGTACTCCAAAGCACCGTCTAGAAGGTTCTACCTCGAGTGATCTCGGAAAAAACTGAAATACCAGACAGGCTTCCGGCCTAGAAGGTCATCGGTTGATCAGCTGTTTAGCGTTCAGCCAGTTCTGGAGAAATAATGGGAACAAATATCCCAGTTCATCAGCTCATGATCGATTTAAAGCAGACCTACAACTCTATTAAAGAGCAGCTCTTTGACCATCTCCGGTTCAATGTATCAGGTGAAAATGACCAAGGAGAGATCAGGAACATTTCGGATTGATTCTGGCTTACGCTAGAGGGATGCCCTGTCTCCTGTTTTTGTTCAACGTCGCTTTTGAATATGCCTAGCGGCCAAACGGTTAGAGATAGAGACATCAGTCGACCCTGCACTGAGAAAAAAACGGGGGTGCGATTAACTTTTTTCCTCATAACTTTAACACTTTTTAGGTGTAAAAATATATCAATATTTTTTAATATTAATTTTACACCTTTTTAAGGGTAAAAATAACATGAAAAGGGGTAACTTTAACCCATAATATACCGAAAAAGCATAATATTTACACTGATTTCGGATCAATACTGCAGGGTAAAATTAACATTTCCGGAATTTTATTTTAACTTTTTCGGATTTCTCTCAGTGTGGGATAATTAAAATTCCCCTTATTTTCCCCCACCCTCCTCTATCCTCCTAAAACGTATTTTTAGCATTGCTTTAAAACGCGCCCTGCGAGCCCTGCGATTTCTTTCATCTTTGCATGTTTTAAAGATTACCCAGACGAACATTTTGCCCTTATACGAAAATTCCGTTAAATCATTCCTAAAAACGGTTTCTCAAGGTCAAAGACTAAAAAAGGTCTAGAGAGCGTATTTCTTAATCAAATGGTATCATTTTTGAGCTCGTTGCAAAGGTCTTGTAATTCTTGACAAGTCTGAACCGGTTCCAATCGGTTCTGAGAGTGCAATTGACCGGTTATGAACCGATAAATTAATTTTTATCCGAGAACCAATTTTATTACTCCTTAAAAGTATTTTGTGGGATCTTTTGACCTTTTGATTTTTTAAAAATATTCTGTGTTAAACAGTTTAGTTATGCGAAAGTACTTTCGAAGTATAGCTACTAGGTCACGAGTTTGAGCACTTTGCAAAGCCTGAGAGGTTTTGCTATACTTCTGTGCCCTCTGTGTGGCGATCTGATGCTCCATCGTAGAAATGAGACCCAGAAGACCCATAACACTTCTGGTAATGAATAGATAAACCCGTGCAAAAAGATATAGATAATGTATAGGGGAGACCGGGGTACAATTAGCCAGGGGTAGAAGTACACAGTGGATTTTTCTCGATTCCCTTAAAATGCACCTTGAGCAAAGTATTTTTTAATGAAAGTAGGAACACATCCTCATATTCCCAGAAATATTTATAAGTCTGATCCTGTTATCCTACAATTTAGAAGCATTTTTATAAAATGGGTATTAAATTGTAGTTTTAATGTTACAGTTTTTGTCACAATATTTTGTTTTTTAAGTTGTTAGTCAAAATATCATAGTTTTACTTTGTTTCTGGTTTAATAAAGGTAATTAAGAGATATTTTTCACTTGGATAATAATTATCACCTTTTTTATATAAGATGATAAAGACTGAAACAACCCCCAGGGGAAGGTGTAGCCACTCTTCCGTAGCGGGATAAAACTATTGATGATTTTTCACTAATACATAGATAATTGTTAGATGAAAAAGTACTACTGATATTCCTAGCAATGTTGCCATTCGGATGAACAATTTGTGAAATAGATTTTTTCAGGAAGTTTGCACCGATTTTTCAACAATTACAAAAATGTCATAAAAAAGTCGGCTAAAGCCTTTTTCTTTAGGTTTAAGTGACATATTTAGCATCAGTGGTCTTCAGTGTATCAAACGAAACTATATTTGGTATCTCCAGTTTGAAATTTCGTCTGGAAAACTGGTGGCAATTAGTACCTTGAAAGTGGCTATAGGGGAAACTGGGGCACCACCAAACACGGGGTACCACGAAACACTGCGATTTTTTAATCGGATATTCGACTTCAGACGATAAGACCTATAGGAATTTATAGGCACTATAGGGATACTTGTCCATTGAAGAAATGGTCGAGATAGTCCAACTAGTTTAGAAATAAAAATTAGTGTTTGGTGCTACCCCGTGTTTGGTGGTGCCCCAGTTTCCCCTATCTACCTAGGCCGGGGTACGTGTAGCCAATGTGTCATACTTTTTTCATTATACCAACGACTCCTTCATATTATCATATTATGGTAATATGAAGGAGTCGTTGATTATACTCTCTAGAAAAAGTCAAGGATTCTAGATCTTTGAACTACACTGTTTCATATAGAGCCAATATCCTAATGCTACTTATGAAACATAAAAATATTAGACAAACCCTATAATTTTTTCACAAATCATGCACGAAAAAACAGCCTTATTTGCTGGATAAAAGTACCCCGGTCTCCCGTATTCTTGAAACTCTTGAAAAAAGTGAAGAAATCTCCTTTTTCAAATTTAATTTAAAGACTTATACATATCTGCATATTACTAAGATGATATACTGCGCCTACAATCGGTTTAATCATTAAATATATTCTTAACTAATTTCGGGTTTTTGCTCTTTCCGGCTGTTTCTCAAGGTTATAGTTTATTTTTTTAAAGAGTGTATTTATTGGTATTTGTATTTATTAAGTATAATATTTAATGAGTATTTTAAAAAATAATTTTTATGGAAAATTAACTTTTATGATTTCTACACACGGAAGCGAAATAATTGAGGAATGGTAAACTCTGAGGTACAGGAAGATTTGGCTACTTTGATCTGTGGGGCTACGAAAAGTCATATAACAATCTAGCCCCACAGCTCAAAGTAGTCCCACCTTCCCCTATCTTTATTTAAAATTTTCCTTGGTTTCTTACATTTCTGAGACCACAGTGTTTCTGGTGTCGGTTTTATGAACTTTTGCAGTTCTAAAGAATTATTGGGTTTTAAAAGTAAAACCGGGACTATGATAACCACTGAAGTACCAAGAAAAGAAGACTTATAGGGGGAGGTGGGGCTACTTTGAGCAGTGGGGCTATATTGTAATACGATTTTTTCGCTTATTTCTAATGAAAATTGGGCATGATGCAATTTGTATAGTCAAAATGATTATGAATCTAAATAAAATAATTGTAAGACCCAGATTCATTTAGAAATAGGCGAAAAAATCGTATAACAATTTAGCCCCACAGTTCAAAGTAGCACCACCTCCCCCTAGCGGAAAAAATTCCACTGGACTTTACTTATCGGACTTATAGGAAGGGCTTCACTGAAAACCGGAAATCGCTATCTATTACTGTTTGTCCTCCTTACACCGTTTGTTTCAAGTATTGAGCGTATAAACAAAATAATAAAGCAAAATAAATCAATGATTTATCACTTTTAAATTGTTTCAATGCGCTAAAGTTGCTTCGAAATACTTTCTGGAATATATTGCTCAATGAATTATATTCAGTATTGAAACGAAGTGAGACTAATTGGTTGCTTCCTGGTAACTTTTGAGTCTATTTGGTGGTAAATTAATCCAGCCCCAAGCTCTTTAGGGAGGCACATACCCATAAAATTTTTTGATACTCTTCAACGTACCAAGTTGAGTAAAAGGCATGCATCTCTAAAGGTTTTGCAAGAGTCAAGAGGCACAAGCGAGAAACTTTATATTGCACAGAATTATATCATAATGTTAAACAATACCCACGACATAGTAAAAGCTCCACTTCCACTTTTTGCTCAGAGGAATTTCTCCGTGAATTGGACATGAGAGTGGAGTTGCCTCTAGGAGTGCTGTATTAGTCAGGAGGAAGCTCTTCAAAGGTATAAACCAAAATGATTTATTATTCCCCTTTTATTGCAAAATATACCGCATGCCAAATGTACCAACATTGTATAGATAGACTACCCAAACTCCCCCTTATTATTTTGCCCATCACGATAAACACCCAACAAATCAATTTTTGATTACTCCTCATTTTCACTTTCAATCCATGAACTTTAGCATATTTCCTGCAATTGAACTATTGGGAGACCCTTAAATTAGTTCTGAGCTATAGGCATCTTTGTAAATTAAATTTATAGATTAATATTTCACAGAACGTAAAGTTCAAATAAATTTTGAAACAAACATTAATCTGTTTAACTAATTTAAAATTTGAATATCTGTCCTGTATTTAAACTTAAAAATATGATCTCTATTCTTGATTTTAAAGTATTATATCCCACTGTAAACATTAATACTAATTAATCAACTGCCATGATTATTTTTCACCACAAACAATAACCTGTGTTAATTTTACAAATGCTTCTTATGCTTGCGTTGTAATTACTTTAGTTTTGACATCAATGTGACGAAATATTTCGGTAATCACTCAGAATTTTTGATAACAAAAACGAAAATGTCCAAATAATAAAATTGATTTAAGAAACCAAATATAGATCAAATCTATTGTGAAATATTAGTTATTTGTTTACCAATTTTTAATCTCAACTAAGTTATGTTGTAAAAGCAATTAATCATGATAAAAAGGAGAATAGGCACTAGAATATCTTTACAGAAGAAAGTGAATTTAGGAAAGTAAGTTGCTTTGTGCTCTTTCACTACAATAATTCAAATAATTTTTTATCATCTTAACATGGATATTTATCTATGCTTTCAAATCTCGAGAAAATTAAGCAAAAATTTCTTATGATCCACTTTAGTAGATTCACTCGATAGACCGATTTAATTTAGGCTTTTGCACTCAATTCTCTTTGATCTTAATAAGTGATCTTCAGGCTTGAAGGCTTCATGATCACACAGAATCGCACAGGAATTTTATTCAAAGTGTCATTATGATTAAATTAGCACCTTTTTAGTTGTGCTCCATAAAATGCACTCCACAATTTCATATCTTATGCTCAGAGTCCGAAGAAACACTTTCGCCTTTTGTTGTGTTGGTGTTGGAGAATTTAATCGTCATAGGAGATCAGTGATCGTGAATTTACTGTGGAATGTCTTCCGTTGTTGATTTGTTTCTGTCTCGTCTTTTTTTTGTTTCATTAATCTTCACAAGAAATGTTGCATACTTAAAATATGCAATTAAGTAATCTCGGGGTAGACCATTAAGATATCTCTGCGATCTTTCTGTCTGGCCTCTGAGATGACTTTGTCAGAGACGCAACACCTGATGGGAAAATTAAAAAAAAAAATTAGGGGCAAGTCATTTAGGGAAACCCATGTCATTTGCTTGAGTTACGTTTTATGAAACCTGAAAAGCCTCCTGTAGACTTTATTTGAATTAGGAATTACTGAAGAAAATGTTCACGAGATCCAAAAATAAAAAAATACTCTTGAAAAGCCTTAAAGCTAAGTTCCCGGAACATTAGAAAAGCTTTGCGAACAGAGGAAACTCTTCAGAAGTTCGTGTAAAAATATATAAACTATCTAATGAGGTCGCTAAAAACGAGTACTCTCTGATTAATTTCGATCTGATGAATAAGGAACCCCTCAGGATGCCTGTGTAAAACCCAGTGAAACTCTGAAAACAACTGATGAAACCCATATAAATTTATATATCTCTTGCAAATTAGTTTCTAGAATAAAAAATAAAGATAAAATCTTCCTAAAACTCGGTAAAACGAAAAAAGATATGAAGTTTTACTTAGAAATTTTCTAAAAGTTTTACATACAAAAAAAAAAACAATTCATGAAGGTTTAGAAATTAATTTATTTTGAATTTCTTTTATCAACTTATGCCCAAGATACAGTAAAGTAACATATTTTGGGTGAAAGGAACACCTATTGACACTTTAAGAACTCAGGTTAGGACCTATTTACACCTTACTTTGTTCCATTTAGGGTATGAAATTCGAACATTTCTCTTTATAGGAATATGTATATTACAGAAAAAAACATCATATTCCTCATATTTTATTAGATATACTAAATAAATTTCAATATTTTGTCAATATGGGTTCCCTGTCGAAGAGGTGATCCATCAACCCTAGGACTATACACAGAAAATTACGTAAAAATGTAGAAGCCTTCCAAAAAATTCCCGTAAACCAGCAAACAATAAGGGTTTACGATGTTCTCTTCAAGATACCCAAAATAGTTTCCTCGAATCTTGAAAAATCATAATCCTTCTGTGAAGTTTCTAAATAATCCATAAAACTTTGCAAAAAAATCCCATAGCCCGAAGAAATATTTCGTGTAAACAAACAAAAAAATCTAAATGTTTCTAAGAAGATCATCAAGATTTTGATCTGAAAAACCATATACCTTTTTGATTGGTTTTCGAAAAAGTCCGAGAAACTTTTTATATCTTGTTAATATACTTTTAAAATTGTGAAAATAAACCGACGTGAAGTTGCAATCCATAATAGGGAAATCCGGGAGTCGTCAGGAAGAAACAATTATTCAGAGATACACAACAACTCCAGAGCTTTCGGCTCGGTCTCCAAGTCTTCATCAATGGCTTTTTTTTAATTGCAAATAAAATTTTATTAAAAATTTTAATGAAAAAGACTCCTTCTTTTTGCTCATGCCTCTGTTGAAGGCATGGAAACCAAGCAAAAGCTCTGGATATAGTTGATATATTTCCCTGATTGATTGTTTCTTTTCGGCGGCTTCTGAATTTACCTAAGAATGTTTTTAAAATTTTAGAAATTTTCCAAAAGTTGCGCTAAGCACGGAAAAAATCTTCCTAGAAAATCTTCGCGGAACCCTAGAAATCATGAGAATTCGTTAAATAAAAAAATGACTAAGAAATGTGAAAACTCCTAAATTTTTTGAAAATTTCTTATTTAATCGTATCGAGATATTTGTAATATAATCATATTATATTGTTGTTCTATCCCGTGCTGAAGGAATCTGCTAAGTCCGTTGTAGACCGCCCAAAAGCACCTTCTCCGCTGTGTGGATACTTCCATGCTCCCGGTTGGTCAGAGGCACATTCAGTTGTTTGCACCGGGCTGGTCTCGAACTTACAACTTTAAGAATCGAGTCATAGATCTCATCCGCCCAAGACCCAACGGTCTTGCCTATTGTGGCACTGAGATCCCCGAAAATTTCCTGAAACCTGAAGAACAAAGTAAATTTTCGAAACACTTAAGAAACAGTGGGTCAATGAAATGTGGAAATGAGTACCCCCGTGAGAAGAAATGACTTAATCAGGTGTCCATCGAAGGGCGATAGAGGAAGAAATGGTTTCGAAGGCACTGTCACGGAATTTTCCTCGTCAATTAACCACATAAATTGGTCGATTTTATTCCAATGAGTAACCATCGAGGAAATTGATCAAATCGACCATAACGTCTTTAGTGGTACAAAGCGCTCATCCACACGCATTTGAATTCTGCAAGTCTTTCATGTTGCCCACAAAAATGGAAAAAGGCATTTGCTATTGTGTGCACTAAATGCGAAATTGCAGTGATTTTTCAGTGACTTTGGCTAAACACCAAGTCGGGCGGAAAAAGAAGCGTTAAACGGTCGGATTTGTTTTCAATTTCGCACCTTATCATCCATATTTCCTCATTTCCTAGCCACTTAAAATATTCTTCTAGGAAAAATACTAAAAGAAAATCAGGAATTTTCAATTTGTCCGTTACGTTTCATTGAGGGGATTGCAACCGAAAGTTATCTTTAGCGCAGAGGATTGCCTTCAGAGTCATTAAAAATTGATTGAAGCCTAATCTTAGATGATTACTTTCGTAAAAATTTATGCCACTTAAGTTTGAAGATGACTTATGTTGCAATGTGACATGGTTGCAGATTTAATGAAGAAATTTATGTCATGTTTGTTGACAGACTTTACGCTTCTTCACAGCCATGCTCTATAAAATTGCAACAATAAAGAAGAATTTCATAAACATTTGCCATAAACGCACTCATAAACATAAAGTGCATTGTAATTTCTACATAATGTGCCACTCACATTATTTCACTTTTATATTTTGAATTGGTAAGAAATAACGAGCGTTAACAAGATGAATTGTTAAGAAGAATTAGGAAACTATATTGTAAGCCTAAGATGATACTGATCCTAATATGATCTCAGACCTAAAGTTTAGTTATATTAATTTACTTCTTTTTTTTTTAAATTTCCGATAAATAAGGATTTTTGGGAAATTTAGACTTAGAATTGAATATTAAAGGCTAAAGATTGTTATTAAAGATTTCTAAACCTTCAGGAGCTGGGCTAAACTTCCAGCCTGAACCCTGGGCAAGGAAACTGGATTAGAATTGTCGCAATATGAAGGGCATTTTACTTTCACATATCTTAAAATCACTATAATCCTCTATGTGCCTTCCATCAGCTACTCGAAAGGATTCTCTCAACAACATTATTTATTCCAGTATCGGTTCTCTGTTGAGAAATTTTTCATGTAGAAGGGTACCGGGGTAGAATTAACCAGGAATATAATTTGGCCGAAATTACCAACTGGCCGAAAATTGATACAGTTTCTCTTATTCTTTATTGAAGCATTAATTTTAGATCTTGCAAAAATACAAAGTTCATTTCGGCTGCATTCAGTCCTCTGAAATATTTTTAGTTGTTAAAAATATTTTTATTTTAAGGAGTAAGTCCAAAACTAAAGAAACAAAAATACAGAAATTAAATCTACTAAAATACAAAAATATTTTTCATATTTTTAATATTCATTGCATATTTTTTTCAATGTTAATTTACATCAAACACGGAGCACATTTTGAACAATCGTGGCTTAGTAAAAGAGCATTTTTAATTTACAAAAACATAATTTTAAAATTATTTGTAAAGACGTGATGTGGATCACAGCAAAAGTAGGATATTTCATTAGGTAAATACAGATACTATAGACACCTTTGTTTTGAGTATCTCATGGGTATCGGCCAAAATTCCGAAAACCAAAATTCCGAAAAACCCAAAATCCCGAAAAGTCACAATTTGGGATATTATTAAATTTTGCTTATTGGGACAAATGGAAATTTTCTGTATAGGGTAACGTGTGGTATTTCTGGACAAGGTGCTTTACGTGACATAATATGGGTATTTTGGGACACATCAAAAATTCTATAAATATTTGTTTTCTAATTATTTTAAAGTTCTCTATGAAATGAGGAGCTCATAGCAAAAAAAAACGCTATTTTAATAGGGAAATGCATACGACTTAGAGTTTTTTTGCTCTGAGCGCCTCAAATATTAAGCTCTTTACATATCAGATAAACATAAAACTTCTGAAATTTTATTTAATTTAAAGCGTGAAATATACGCGTGAATTGTGAGTGCCACATTTCACTATTTACAAAACTTTTTGTGTTTTCAAGTTTGCAGATGTCAACACAAACAGTGCTTAGTTTTTTCGATTTAAATCACTTTAAAAGTGAAATTTACACAAAATTTTTATGAGAAAGTGAAGTTAAGAACTTCTCCTTAAAGGTAAACAATCAGGCGCGGTGAAATTTATTTGTATAATAACGACTTTTGTCTGTCCCGAAATACGCAACTGTCCCGAAATATACCACTCTTACTTCTTTACATTTTTTGCTATTTTGTATAAAAAAATGATGCATTTTCCAACATTTTTCGATAAGAGTCTTATTCTGGATAGCATAAGGAACATAAATATTTGTATCAACAAAGAAAAAAATGAGAAGTCGTTAAGCTGTTTCAAACTTAAAAGTGCTAAAAAAGTGTCCCAAAATACCACTCGTTACCCTATGACGGGAGATTATTAGCTATTCTGGATTTTGGCATTCAAAATTTTGGATTTCGGAATTTTGTCTATCCGGGATTTTGATTTTAGGAATTTTGGCTTCTGGGATTTTGGCTGCCACCGTATTCCCATATAAATGTTTTAGAGATTGTTTTACGAAGAAACACATTAATTACGTTACTAAATTAATTAAATTCTGGAGCAAGTTATCAATGTAATAATACAAGACTTACCTTTAGTGCATTGTGCATTGAAATCAACTTTAATGACCTTAAGATTACCGTAAGTTTCTTATATGGCGACAATTTTTTTTTGTAGGGGCAGCCTTAAAATTTTGTTGAATTTACAAATTTTTAAGCACTGTGCATTAAAAGACCAACGAATATCTTCCGGTTTATTCCACAAAATTGAACATCTTGAACTCTGAGAGCGGATCATTTATTCTGAATTTCTTTCGTTACAATGAGAGTCGGAAGATACAAAAGAAGAATCTCTACGGCGGGATGATATCTGCATGAGCAGGAGGAAATCACTCTTCCCAAGGATTATGTGGAGGCTGGGCGGTAACAGGAGGCCATCCGGGTGGGCCCGGATCTGGGCCAGGGGATCCTCCGGGACCATCTGTGACTGGAGGCCAAGCCGGAGGTTCCTGTGGAGGACCACCAGGGGGATTGTTGTCAGATGGGGAGTCTGTAACTGGAGGCCACTGTGGTGGAGCTCCTCCTGGGGGCTCCTGCGGAGTGGCTTCTGATGTTGGGGGCCAAGCTACAGGAAGAGCTGCTGCAGCTGCTTCCCCAGAATGCCAATCTTCACCGTACTGGACGACACCCAAACACTCCACAATCAACACAAGCACTATTCCCAAGATGATCTTCATTGTCGCACTCTCACTAGTCGCTAAAAAAAAGTCCACAAAATAATTCCACCGAGGGACTTTCTGCTGGAAATCGCTCAGTGTTCGATGTTCGATTGTGTCTTTGAAGCTCAAGGCAAGCTTTTATAAATTGTCCTAAGCTCATTCATCATTCAGCCAAATCTGGCCAATCTATCACCTTCACCGAGGAGGGCGTCATTCCGCACTTTTGGCTTGTCTATTCCATCCAGAAATTGTCCAGGGTGACAAAGCTTGTGAGAATTCTTTTGGGATGATGACTTCATGAATTGGGGTTACCACTCAAGGAAATTGCTTTCTTCCTTATCACTTTAGGCTAGGGAATTGATAAGAAAATTTGGAGAAATTCATCAACAAGTGTCACAAGTAAAAAGTTGTTGTTTATAGATAAAGGCACTGGCCTTTATCCCAATGTTTCTTTAACCCTTTTTTGTAAATTTTATTATTTTCAGTTAGTATTATTTAATTTTTAATTTATTGAAAAAACTCAAATGGAGGTTTTCCAGAGACTTCCTCTGGAGGTTGACTAGCAATTCCAAGACGGTGGTAGATGCTTCTCCAAAGGTCATATCTTTATTTTTTTAGAAGTTTGCTTCCAACAGTAAGAAACTCTTATACGGGCTTCAGACCTGAGACTTAGCCATGTGGCTTAACTACTCTAATTTTTCAACAATCAAGATTTTTTGGAAAAATTTTCTTCGTATTAGATTATTAAGGACAAATAACCTATTACATTCTGAAAGAGCAATAAGATTGGTTGCTATTTAGGATTTTGAGGCTATATTTCTATTTCTAAGGCTATATTTTTTACGTATTTAATAAAAATTAAATATTTATATTATTTTCCGGTTTATTCGAGTTAAATTTGTATTTTTGTTATTACTTACGAATTATCCATAATAAATAAATTTAAAAAAAACTACATAAAGCACTAAAATTTATTTCCATTTTTAAATGTTTTTTTTTATAAATTAAATTAGAAGAATAACCTCAAGAAACCTTCTAAAAACACTGAGATACAAAAAGATATTTAGTAAAAGAGATGATAAGAATAATTAAGATATTTTTTTCAAAAAATAGGTATTAACACAAAAAGAATTCATAAGAATCCTCTTCAAAAATGTTATGAAGTTGCACATTAGGGGAATGTAGGCAGGCTTCGCAAGTGTGAGCTTTCGAACGATTCGAATTTTCTCTTTATTTCCAAAAAGTTGGTTCCGCATTTCTTAGCCATAAGTTAAGTATTTATGAACCTTATCTTCATTGTGAAAATAGGCAGCCAAGCCAGCCAAGCCCTTCTTTCCTAGGTGCTAGGATCACAAATAGACAATTGGCCAAAAATGGGTAATTTTAATGGCGCACATTTCATTTCAATTCTCGTAGTTGAACTCATTTCTAAAAAAATCACTTTTACAGTGGATGAAGAGTATACTTGAGATGATATTTATGTAATAACTTTTTGCATCGGAGGGAAATTATTTTCACGGTGGCGGAAAATTCGCAAGTACTACACTGTGCGTGGTTTCAAATACTGAATGTGTGAGCGTTCGCACATCCATCAGACAACTTCAGCTTGAAAATCACAACCTCACTAAAGCCTCATAAGCCACAGTGAGACATTCTTCAGCATTTTCTCTTCCCATCTCCATGAGACGACGGTTATTGACAGTGTGAACCGTGTGAACATGTTCATAGTCGATTTTTCGATATTCATTTGGAAGAAAAAACAGTTCTCAAGAAAATGTGAAAAAAGGTGTTTTAAAGATCTTCTTTTAGTGCACTGATAGTTTCCGCGGGTTCACGGGGTTACACTATAACAATCGGAAGATAATTTTTAATTGTAGATAAAATTCATTTCGAGAAAAAAAGCAATGACGAACCCAAAACCCCCATCGTGTGAACGCTGCCCCCGGGGGCAAGAATCGCACAAATCGTCATATTTTTTTCATTTTCCTGTCCATGAAAAACCAACAATTCTGTTATAGTAAACTAAGCATGCATAGAAACTTAAAAGATCAGAGAACTTTTTGATGTAGTGCAATTCACTGCCCATTTTACAGTTTAGTTAGAAAAAAGTCCTGAATACGAAGCACGAAAAAATGTGCGAAGGCTGGCTACATTCCCCTAAATATGCGAAAAAAACCTAATTTTTGCGTGATTAATGGTGCTATTATTCCAATGAAAACTGAAAAGGGGAATACTGCTGAACATTTTTATTTAGCACTTTACTGTTCTCAAGTGCTTTTGCATTATCGACTTTTCTTTATATTGGTTTCTGTCTCGACTGTTTTCTCCAGTTCTTTTCGTGTTCTAAAACCATCAAACAGCCGTAACAGAAACCTACACAAAGAAAAGTCGATAATGTAGAAGCACCTGAGAACAGTAGAATGCTAGAAAATGTTTATTTTTCATTCTAAAAGCTCCATAATTCAAATAAAGTGAAAAGACATTTTTTTAGTAAATGTTTTTTGTATTTTTAAAAATTACAGGACACTAAATTGTTTGTTGGACAGAATAACAAAACTTTTTTATAAGAAATATATATATTAAGTAAGATTGAAATATATTCATTACAAATTCGTAATTTATTTTATTTTCTTCTTTTTTTTAATGTTTGTTCTTCAGAGAATCATTTTGTATACTTACAACATGTTAACAACATGTATCATGTTCGAAAAAATAAACAATTCTTATTATTCAAAAACTAAAAATAATGAACTTTCATTTCAATTTCATGTTCATTCTTTTATTCTATTTATTGAAAAAAAATATTAAAATAAATTAATAAATAGTGTAAGCTGAATTCCAGTGATCAGTGTTTTTTCTCAGTGTAGAAACCTTATAAATGTGCTGAACTATCCAAGTGCTCAATAAATACCCCTGAAGTTATGTGATTTTCCCGCCAAAAAGCTCTACAACTAAGCTTTACAGTCTGGTTATTCTCGAGATTCTCGCTTTGTCTGTCATCTCCATGGAATTGTCTGCTGGGATCACTTTCAGTTTGTCATCATCTACATGTTCTCCAATAAGGTAAGCTTCCTGATTGTTCTCCTCTTCTTCGATGGTTTCATGAGTAGGGTCTTCTGGATCCCCAAATGGAACGTTTCTGAACTGAAAAGCTAGGGGAACTCCTCTTAGGGAAGCCGATGGTTGGGGCAGGAAGGGATTTCTGATGCCGATGGAATTTCCGAATTGATTGAATGCATCACCAATTCCATTTGTCAGGCCCCAGAAACCTTGTCCAAATTGACCGATATTCTGACCGAGGTTCTGCCCGAATTCCTGAAGACCGTTTGTGATGCCCGTGAAAATGTTTCCTCCTGGGAATAGTTGAACCCAGAATGGAGGATTCTGTGGGGGCATTGGGGCAGGTGGAGCGACAGGAGCAGCAGGTGCTGCAATTATCGGAGGAGCTGCAGTTGATGAATCTGGACTCGTGATTATCTCATCAGCAAGAGGATTCTTGAAGCGATCATTGTGGAAGCCTGGATTGTAGGTGGGGAAATAGTTCTCGAAGGGTCGTCGATTGGCGAATGGATTGAATTGAGGAGGGAATTGGTTAGGGAACTGCAGAGGAGTAAATCCAGAGAATGGTCCTTGATGGGCTTGGAGGAAAGCCGGAGGTGGTCGAAGACTTGGGAAGGGGTAGAAGTAATTCGGCAGGAGCGAAGCTTTGTGCTGATCGTTGGGATGTTGGGGATAGTTATGATGACCAAATCCTCCCAAATTGTCATTGGCAATGGGATCACTCAAAGGAGCTGGAGTGGATGATCCACCGATCTCGGGATGAGTAGGTTGGAGCGACTGTCCACTTGGAGGGAAGGGAGTTGCTATTGAACTAATTGTTTGGAAAGGTCCTACTCGTTTTCGCTTCTCAGTCCGGGAGCGGAAGCCTCTGTTATCAGCCTGGTATCGAGTGATCGTCACAGATCCATCAGCCTCTGCCATACCATAAGCCCCCCTGACTGTTCCATTCCTAAACCGTTCCTCATCCTTAAACTGGGTATTCCCGGACACTGGGTCCTCAACCTCATACCCATATGCATAAGTCCCAGGACCATCTGGCTCCAGAATGTTATAGGACGGCCATTTGGCAAGGCTCAATCGATCACTAGGTATTTCTCGAATCCTCTTTGTATTAATTTTCCGGGCATTCACAGAAAGTGCAGAAAGGACAATAAAAACAATCTAAAAAGAAGTGAATCAGATAAGAAAGGGCAGCAGAACTTTAGTAAACTAACCACTAAACAAGCTATTAGAAAAACTAATAGTATATTCTTAGGAATTTGAATAGCACTCACAATTCTTAGCACAAACATCTTAAGATTCTTTTCAGTTCTGTATGGAAAATTTTCAGCAGAATTTTTGCTTGGTCCACAACTCACGATCACTGAGAACTGATCTCTTCTGTCCACTCTTCTAGATCTTTTATACCCAGAGGAAGTGTGTCTGGAGCCACCAAGGAAGACCAATAAAACAATATGCGAATTGAAAAGCTGTCGGAGTTGGAAAGTGTGAATAGATGAGTCAAGAAGTGAATTTGGCACAGGTGATATTTTTCTACAAATATTTTTTATGGTTTATACCCTCCTTTAGGCCTTCTCACCACTCCTCAAGGGGTCACTCAACCTGAACAATTCTTTTTTACGTGAAATATTTTATGACATTCGGGATGATCTTAATACCTTGTAGGTTGATTAATCGATAGCGCCTCATATTCTTGAATTTATTTAATATCCTTTTAATGATTCGTAAATCCAACAATATAACCCGTCAATATGGAACTCTTTTATCAGAGCAATAACAAAATTATTGAGGCAGGTTCCAATAAACAATTATTTATTTATCTTCGCAGATTTTTGTGGAAAAAAATACACGTAAGAATCACTTGAAAAGTCCAAAACTGTGTATTATTTTCCAGCTCAGTACCAACCACTGAGATGCAAATTAGCACCTGTTCGGGAGAATTAAAATTGGCACAAGAAGTCACAAGAAAATTTGGGCCATTTCGCACAATATTTCCACAAACTTCATTAGCCGTACAATTGGTCCATTGTCCGCCAAAATATGCCAGATCAAACGGATTTTAAACGTCTCTATTTGAACAATTTAATTTATTACTCACTTAAGAGCCGAATATTCTCCTGAGGGACACGTTTTACGTTTTATGCGGTCTTCAGATTGGAGATTTAAACCCATTTTGCGGACACTTTTAATTTCTTAAAAATTCGAGAGCTTGAGAGAGCGGCTCTTTTATTATTTCTTTTAACACTTTAAAGTTTAAAGTGACATGGAAAACCCTTTGTATATATAACAAACTCGATTAGGGGAATGTAGGCATGGTTCGCACAGAGTGAACCTTCAAATGATGCGAATTTTCTCTTTGTTTGCAAAGAGATGATTTACCATTTCTCATCTCGTCTCATGAGCTAAATAATTATCTATTTTATGGCTAACACTGAGAAAAAAAGAGGGTGCGATTAACATTTTTTCCTCATAACATTAACACTTTTTAGGTGTAAAAATATATCAACATTTTTTAATGTTAATTTTACACCTTTTTAAGGGTAAAATGGGTAAAATTAACATGAAAAAAGGATAACTTTAACCCCTAATACACCTAAAAAGGGTATTATTTACACCGATTTCGGATCAATACTGCAGGGTAAAATTAACATTTCCGGAATGTTATTTTAACTTTTTCGGATTTCTCTCAGTGAAGAAATGACGAACTAGCTGTTTGCAAACAGAGAGAAAATTTGCATTGTTTGAAGGTTCACTCTGTGCGAACCATGCCAACATTCCCTTATATGTAAGTAGCGGGAGGGTTTCAGGCTTCGCACACACTCTGGCTTCGAATATTTCATATTTTACTGCTCGAACTCAAAGAGCGAGCAGTTATATAATCCACTTTTTCCAAATTGAGACACGGCTAGAGGCCTGGTAAGAGATATCGACTTCTGGTCTTCGACGACCCCCCATAAATCAACATTACTTAGCAATTTGCAAAGTCTTGGACGCTTTGCAACCCCTTTTCTCATTTTCGAATATGTTTTTCAGATAGTCAAGGCGAATATTTCGTGCTTAGATATTTATGTTCGAAAAACATTTCGATATCGAATTTTCGATCTATTTTTCAACCGATTTGGTTAAATTTGGATTTCTTTTGAAAGGTCTTGAAGTTTACAACCCGATTGCATCGGTAGTGAATCCGTAATATACCCGTAAATGTTTTATCTCTCTCGTTTTACCTATCTCGTTTTACCTAACTGTTTTACTTGTTCGTGCTTTTGACTTACCTTAAAATATTCTAAAACCTACTCTTCTTAAGCAATATCTTATTTTGGCATGTCTTTTTTTTATTTATCAATCAATTTAATCGGTAGTAAAGGTGTATGCACCCAAAAAAGCACGCGATAATAATACAGATAATACACGGATAGCTCTTTCTCGAGAGTTCGATTACTTCGCAAATCTGGGACGTCTTGCCATCTTTTTTTAAGTTAAACTGGACCCTATCATGATGTAATTTACCTCAACATACCAATTGTGAAGCTAAAATTCAATATTATAGAGTTCAGTTACATTTAAAGAAGACCGTTAGAGATGATGTCCATTTATGAGGAGGGGGGTCATCGAAGATGGGAAGGCGATATCTCTTACCGAAAAACAACAATTCCCGATAAAAATGATTCAATCATCGGTACTTGACCGATTCATTGCCGATAAAGACCCAGCAACGAAAGAGTTTGGGCTTCGAAAGGCCAAGACGGTGGCGGCCTCCCAAATAAGCTGTTGCAGCCAGGTTCGAAATTCCAATACCTTTCGAAAAAATCCAAATTTAGCCAAATCGGTTATATAAAATAGCCTTACAAAGTGATTGATCTTTATCAATTCAGTAGGATCTTTGTTCATATTTTTTTTAAATATTGTCTTTGTTATAACATAAGAATAGTAATTAACAATATTAGCAATGATACTGATAATAATAAATTAATAATACTAATTAAATTATGAAAATAATGATAATAACAAGTTTTTTTTAATCAATTTCGTTTACTGGCGACTTCAATACAATTATCTCTGCATATAAATTAGGTCGTAGCTTAATTTTTGAGGATCTGGATGTTCTTTTCTACCTATTGCTGACTCAAACTTTGTACTGAGTAATGCTATAAGTGTGCTATAAGATCCTCTTAATTAGGGTGGGACACTTTTGAACCGAATTTAAGTTTTATTTTTGAGATTTCCTTACCGTTTCACATGGGAAAAGTTAAAAGAAAATCACAAAATGATGATAAAGCAGAAATCCATTGAGAAATCCTTATTGCGGAAGTTACTGTTAAATAATAGTAACATGTGTGACGTGGGATACCTAAAGCTTTTGTCTAATACGGGCTTCAGACCTAAGACTTAGTCATAAGGAATAACTTCTAATTTCTTCTCAGTCAACAATTTTGACAAATTTTGACTAATTGATTATATTAAGGGAAATTAATCTATTTAAATCTGAAAAACCAATAAAATTGATTGATGTTTTTTAGATTTTGAGACCTTCGGAAACTGGGCTAAACCTCTAGTCTGAAGACGTTCTAACGCTAATTAAGCCTTGTAGTTAAACCTCAAGTCTGTGAAGATCACCAGTCTGTTCAGTATGAGTTCACTGAACAGAACCATCTTTAACTTTGAGACACCTGGGATTGATGCTTTATTGCCCATCTATTTCTAGCATAATTTTATGATTAATATTCTAGACATTTTAAACATCATAACTGAGAACAAAGGTTACATTATTCTCACATCAGGGAAGAAAGTGATTTTGCCATAAATAATATTTCTACTGGCAGGAAATATTTAATCCCAATGAAAATATAGAAAGTTTATTTCATTTCTTTTAAATTCCTTTTACGACACTCTATAAAATAAAAATTGATAGCATTCGGGTCAATATTGAAGAGTGTTTCATAATATGAGCTTACAAAATGTGAAACATTGAACTTGAAACATGGGGACTTTCAATGCCGCTCAAAATTGAGCTTTATACAACAAGAGTCTCATAATCTCGCTTGCTTTTTGGATGTTATTATTGTAATTAATTTTTATTGCATAAAGAAATAAATGTATTAATCTTACTCTACACTACACCATTGGAATATAAAAAAACATAAGTACATTTTTGAATATGAAGAAATGAGATTAAGACTTGGATTAAGAGCTCTATCAAGAAGATTTTCTTCTTTATATCATCTTGCAGTAATTTCGAAATAACAGGATTGCAAATAGAATTATTCATTACAGACTATAATGAATGTAATGAATTTAATTCAGAGATTGTCTTCTTAGTATTCCCTTATAATTTTCTGAATAAGAAAGAACATAAGCAATAATTTATCCTCATCTTAAAATCTAGGTAAAATCATATAGCAATTTCAGGGGGTAAATAGGTTTGGCACGCACGGTTAAGCTATGGCTGCCGATTAGCCGATTATGGAGACTTTATCGGCGCGATCAGTTAATCATGAAGACAAATCAGAACCTATCAGCTGATCATGAAGACGGGATTTGTCAATCCTGTAGACATATCAGCACCGATTATCTGATAAAGAAGATGTCATCAGTCGATCGTGAAGATTAATCAGCATCGAGTAGCCGATCTTGAAGCCGGGACTTAGCCAATCCTGGAGATATATCAGTACTGATTAGCCGATTTCGTACACTAATCATGAAGACGTAATAATCCGATCCTGAAGACGAATTAGCACCGATCAGCTGATCATGAATACGGGATTAGCCGAGCCTGGAAACTTAATAGCACCGATCAGCCAATTCTGAAGATTTTATCAGCCGATCATGAAGGCGTGATCAGTCGATCCTGGAGATATATCATCAGTAATAAGCCGATAATAAAGGCATCATCAGCTGATTCTGGAGACTTATCGGCTCCGATTAGTAAATCATGAAGATCTGATCAGCCGATCATGAAGACTATTCAGCAGCAATTAGGCGATCATGGAGACTAATCAGCGCAATCAGCCTATCCTGGAGGCTTATCAGCTCCGATTATCCGATCATGAAGTCGTGTCAAGGCGATCATGAAAACTAAGCAGCACCGATTATGAAGACTAACAAGAACCGATCAACCGATCGGAAGACTAATCAGCACCGATCAGGCAATCTTGAAGCCAGGATTTAGCCGATCATGGAGATATTTCAGCACCGATTAGCCGATTATGTACACTAATCATAAAGACTTAATAATCCGATCATGAAGACTGATTAGAACCGATCAGCTGATCATGAATACGGGATTAGCCGATCCTGGAAACTTAATAGCACCGATCAGCCAATTCTGAAGATTTTATCAGCCGATCATGAAGGCGTGATTAGTGATCCTGGAGATATATCATCAGTAATAAGCCGATAATAAAGGCATCATCAGCTGATCCTGGAGACTTATCGGCTCCGATTAGTAAATCATGAAGATCTGATCAGCCGATAATGAAGACTAATCAGCAGCGATTAGGCGATCATGGAGACTAATCAGCGCTATCAGCCTATCTTGGAGGCTTATCAGCTCCGAATATCTGATCATGAAGACGTGTCAAGCCGATCATGAAAACTAAGTAGCACCGATCATGAAGACTAACAAGAACCGATCATGAAGACTAATCAGCACCAATTAGGCGATCATGGAGACTAATCAGCGCAATCAGCAGATTCTGGAGGCTTATCAACTCCGATTATCTGATCATGAAGACGTGTCAAGTGTCAAGCCGATCTTGAAATCTAAGCAGCACCGATCATGGGCACTAACAAGAACCGATCAACCGATCGTGAAGACTAATCATCAGCAATTAGGCGATCATGGAGACTAATCAGCGCAATCAGCCTATCCTGGAAGCTTATTTTCAGATTTTCCGATCATGAAGACGTGTCAAGCCGATCATGACAACTAAGCGGCACCGATAACCAACACAAACAAGAACCGATCAACCGATCATGAAGACTAATCAGCACCAATTAGGCGATCATAAAGATCGGATCAAGTGATTCTGGAGATATATCAGCACCGATTTGCCGAGTCCGAAGGCATGATCATGATCAGCCGATCCTGGAGGCTTATCCGCTCCGATAAGCCGATCATGAACACGTATTAAGCCGATCATGAAGACCAATCAGAACCGATCAGCCGATCATGGAGACTAATCAACATTGATCATCCAATCTTTCAATACACCTTTTCTTGTCAAAAAAATATTCTGTTCACTTCTTTACTTTGCGAAGCGGCTCTTCAAAAGCGAAATCAAAAGATTTTCATGTGCTCTTTCCATTGTTTCTACAAAAGAGTATTTTATTTTCAGTTATTTAGGCAAAAGAGAACTTTTAATGGATAAAGATTGATGTATTCCGTTCATACTCAAAGATACTGTTAATTTTCTTTCTCATACCATCAATAATGGAATTAAATTCCTACTATTTTAATTACGTCATGAACTTAAAGCCCTATAAATTGAAAACTTAATCATGATCCTATCATCTGGAAAACTGCTGTAGCGTGATGCTCTATTGAAAACCATTAATTACTTATTGGTCTTTAGTTTCAATGCTCAACTTTAAACCTTTCAATAGGGCACAGCAATTTCTATCAGTGTTTCCTCGGCCTGAAGATCTCGAGATCAAGGCGACCATCTCGACTGTTCTTGACTGATTCTTTGCTGCACCCAGATGATCTTTTTATGTTGCAAAAGAGTTGGAAAATGTGTGGGAAAATCGTGGCATTTGCCATTATAAAAGTCTCATATGGTTTTTTCAACACTTTATTTGATTTTTTTGCTTTTTGTGTTATATACATTGCTTGTTTTTTTTGTCTATATATGCACATTTTGTAAAAATATAAGAAGTATTTTGTGTAGGGAGAAATTGTTCACAAATAAAATATAATTATTGTTGAGAAAAGTGAGGAAGAAGGAAGGTAGCTGGAAGAAGAGATCGGTGGAGAAGAAGAAAGATTGAAGAAAGAGGAAGAATCCTCAGAGGATTGTTTTTGGGTGGAGGAGAGAAAAGATGAAAAATTTCTCCACAAAATATTTTTTTATAAAAAAATAAGAATCTTGTACCTTAGGGAAGAGATAGAGAGCTTTTAAGGAGCTTTTTTTCGATGTGAAAGGCATTGGCAAAGGGGAAGAAAAGTGTGATTGTAAAGATAGTGAGATTATGAAAAATATAGATAAAATAGAGTTCATAAGAGAGATTATCACAAGTTAAAACACTCTACATTCCACCTTTTTGGGGCCAATCACAATCGGGATTTTGTCCTTATTGGCATCAATAAAAAAGCTCTTGTGATGGTTTTTTTTGTTTGTTTGCAAAAGGATAGGAGAGGATTCGCAGAGGTGGAAAGCTCTACCAAGGAGGAGGAAGAATAAAATCTCTACACATTTGTGGTGGGTGGAGAGAATCGATGATGATGATGAATAGCGTTGGTTAAAACTTTACAATATAACATATTTTTTTCTTCGTGATGCAATGAGTCGCTTTCGTCGCTTGTCTTACAGGTAATACATATCAAAAGAAATATATATAAGAGAAAGAGAGACGTTTAACGATTAATGTGTTATGGTAATTGAAATGCCTTTAGACAGATGAATGGCCGCTTTAGTGGAGATAGTGGCTGAGGACTGGAGCATGTGCCAGGTGGACAGCTGGAGCGGCAATGACCTGGAAAAGAGTAGTGCGTGCAGTAAGATGAAAGTGAGAGTTGAGCTCCAGCATCTTAGGTCTCTTGCATGTGACTTACTTTGTGGGCAGCTGGAGCAGACTTGTGGACCACAGCATTGAAGCCATTGTGGTCATCGGCGGTGTAATCAACAGTGCGCACGGAACCATCGGGCTCCACCAGGGAGTACTGTCCCTTCACGACATCACCATCGCGCTCCTCGGCCTGAGACTTGATGTCGCCGGTGTGGGGATCCTTAATGCCATAGTTGAAGGAGTACTTGGGGTACGCCTGTTGAGGCAAACAATCAAATATTGAGTACAACACGCAACCCATGGGACTACTCACGATCTTGTCCATCTTACAACTGGTTCGTGGACCACAGCCTTGTGAAGGGGGGCATGGACGTAGGCAGGGGCAGCGTGCACGAGAGCTGGGGCAGCATAGTGACCATATTCAACGGGAACGGCGCTAGCCACGGCGGCAATCAACAAAACAGCAACAACACACTAGAACAAGCACAAGGATACAGGGTTACAAGGATACCATCAATCTTTAATATACGACTGATAGTCCTAAAGCAAGTTCTAAAACCGAAAGTTACGATTTAATGATTTTAAAAACGATCAGGACTTGTCCAGATCCTCCTGAGAATTCGTGGATACCTGAACTGAAAGATATTTAAGGTAAGTTCGAACTTATTAGAATTCAAATTCTATAAATGTGAGAATGTAAGTTTGTCCGTTTATGATAATTCAGTTCTGACCGGTTTTTCGATAGGATCCATTCTGGTAAGTCGCCGGCAGCCACAACCCGGCTAATTTAAAATCAAGGATACAAAATGAAATTTAGTTTACGATCTTCGATATACTCAATTGATCGAATAATCAAATTCGGAAACAAAACGGTCTTGATATGAAAAAGTGGATCACAAACTTACATTACTTTAACCAAAATCAAGAAAACCTTTAATTCTTCGAAAACAAATATCTATAAAAATTATTCAAAAATTTTTCACGGAAATCCATCCTATGCACCTCTTTGTATAAATCAATGCATTCAGTAGAAAACGATGTGAGCCACCCTGCTCAATTACAACACCATCACTCAACATTGGAATTTATAAACATTATTTTGCCACTCGTTGCTTTGGGAAATGTGTCTCAAAGTGCCCCAGATTCAGCTTTCTTATCTCATCGACTACCTCGTGACGTTTTGCAATGGTTGAGGATATGTGAGAGTCGGCATTAAAATTTATGCCGCATTGAGAAATATCAATCGGTTTGATGAAATTCAAATCAACTGTCTCACAAATTGTCGCTAATTATGAGCTTTAGCGGTGTTTGCAATCTCTTTAATTGGAAGTAGAGCACTGGGTCGGTTGCACCTTCAATGAAGGTCTGAAAATTAATTTCTATTTTTCGGAAGTATGAAATCAGGATTCGGCGATAAGAATCCGGATAGAAAAAACTGTAAGAATAAATTTTCCAAAATTTGAAGTTTTGTTTATGAAATCCACTCTTTTGTTCTAGCGGTATAGCCCTGCTGTTGCAATCCTTATCCTCAGGATTGAGACACATTTCCACAGACATTCACAAATACAAAAAAAGAACACTTTCATAGATCCTTGATGATTCTTAATTTTAGTGAAATCCACATGGTGTTTACCTTCATTATTTTTTTGATTTTTGTTTTAAAAAATACGAAAAAAAATTTAATTGAGAACTAGAACGTTTTCTTAAGTATTTTCTCTCTCTCTAAGGAAGTCCTGAGCAAGAGGAGCTAAGCACACTTTTCAGACACCACCAAAAGGTAAACCTCAAACACAAACTGATGAGGTCTGAATGTCCAAAACGCCTTTTATACCATTTGCCCGTGTGTCGCCTTCGTCGTGAGGAGCGCGCGTACATTTGGCGCCGCGATTTGTGCGATCACCCCACTCTATAATTTTTTGGGGAGCACTGCATTTTGCTTGGAGTCTCTCTGCAACAGAAAGGAGTTTTCAAGCTAACGACCGGCGGCATGCTCGAATTAAGGTAGGACGTATATAGTGAAATTATGCGGATTATGCAACAGAGACACATATCAACGCGAGTATCTCCGATTTGGACGCCTGTGTTGGAGCACCTTTGGAGGCGCTGGGGAGGAGAAAAAATAGAGGTGGTGGTGGATCTTGATACTTTGTCTTCAATCGCTCTTTTTTTTTCCAGCATCCATTGGGCGATTTATGCCACGAAAAACGACACCATATCTCCACCAAATGAAAAACCACTCGACACACCTATGGTCGAAGCACGAAAATATCGTCATTGCACTCTGTGGGAGACAGTCTTTTTGGCACAATCGCACCTCCAAGATCCAAATCGCCCTCTAAAACACCAATATTGCGAAAAAAATGCTCCACTTTTCATAAAATGAATCTGATTTCTGATTGTCCAATTTAAAAGCAATTTAGACCCATTTTCTCAGTAATTAAGAAGCTGCTGCTTGGACACAAAAGAGGTGGCAAAGCTTCCGATCTTCGCGCAATGCTCGCTCTCGAGACTTTTGGTGTTTTACCCCGAAAAAATAGGTTTCATTAATAAAGAAATTTCGAAAGATACTTTAGATTTAGATTTTCCTAAATAGAGCATTCTTATGATATATTTACCCAGAATTGTCCCAAAATCTGAATTATTATTCTAAACTTCTAAATAGATTTTATTTTTAATTTCTATTAACTAAATTTTGTCAGGATTTATCATTTTTCATAAAAAAGAATTTATTGATCTCAAACTCTACAGAAAATCTCAAAATGGACAACAAATTTGTTATCAACTGATACAAATTATCCTGAAAACAATTACTATTAAAAATATACTTTTGAAAATAATCTTGTAAAAATCAATATAGGGCAAGTGTGCCACATTTCGGCATAGTTGCAAATAAGCACCGAAGTCTTAAGTTTGAAATGCAATATTTTTAATTCATATTGATATTTTTTGTTACTTCTTTTTCGGGAGGGTTGTGTGGAACCTTGAAAACTAGTTTATCATCTTTGTTTTCTTTAAATCACTTCCTAAAATATTGAAAAATTAATAAAAATGTGGACACTGCTTTGGGTAGTATTCCGGCCACTAGTTGAAATACCGGCCACCTTGTTTGTGACCACCTTTTGTAACGCAACGGATAGAAAATTTCAAAATATATATGACCCATAAGCCCTGAGATCTTCCGTGTAATTTGTCCTAAATGCCTGAAAAGTAGAAATTCAAATTTACGCGCAGATTATCGTAGCAATTTGCTCTTCCTGAACTCTTCCAAGGTCTTTTCCACATCATCATTTTCGTAGAAGCGATGGCTTTTTTCTCTGGACATTGTAGAACTCAGAAATTGAAAAAAAAACATCAAATGAATAATAAATTTAGGAAAGCAAAAGACGTTGCCGGAATAGGTAACATTACCTCACCGGAGAGACGCTCACAAAGTATCTACTTTTTTACGCAAAATATAGGATCCAGCTGAGAAATTTGACCCGAAATTTAAGGATTGATTCACTATTAACATAAACAGAAACAATCTTTAAAGAAAACTAATAAATTTTCATGAAAAAACACCGAAGGAAAACCCTCTGCACTTCACCACAAATCACAAGACTGCTAGAAACACAAGAGATCTGTCACATTTTTTCTAAGACTCTTTCCATACACTGAGTTTTTACAACGCAATTTAAATTCAAATTATAACTAAAATTTAACGATTTTTGTGTCAATACATCCTAAAATGAATAAATATTTAAAAGCAAAATGAATTCATTGACTATTCGAATTTTAATTAATTTATTTGCTTGGCCGAAATTACACTCAAAGTGGGCGAAATTAGAAGCTGGCTGAAATTTGGCACACTTACCCTATCTCGGAAAGAAAATGTTTTAAAAACTGATCCTAAATATTAATATTTCCTACTTTCCATATTTGTTTCTTGCATTCTAAATCTTAAATCTTTAAATTTAGTACATTTTGCTCCAGTTCCCTGATTCATTGCTGATTTTCGCTTTTTAAGGGGGTTCCCCTAATTAGAAAACCAAAAAATAAGCTGTTACTGTTAATAATAATGTTACTGCGCGAAGTCTAAGAAAGAAGACTTCTACAATCCACTGTTTTTTAACTGGTTACACGGCTAAAGGTCAAACTGCAAGAGATATCAACTTCTCATCTTCGACGACCCCTCCATAAGTCAACATTATCTAGAACAGTCTTTTTTTCCCTCACCTCCCTTCTTCCTCTCCAAAACCATGTTTTTTCGTTTATTTAGAAATTGGCTATTAGATTTTATTTTCATTTTCGGATATGTTTTGGAGGTAATCAGTGAAAATTTCGCCCCTAGGCAGCCATATTCGAAAAACATTTCGATATAGACAAGAGACTATAAAGCACGTAATTCATTTTATAATTCTAAATTGGTAAAATTGTCAAATCTGCGTCGATATTTACACAAAGATCGACATCGGTCTGAGTAAAAATTTCAGAAATTGTTCTACTTCAAAACCGTACTGAACGAATTTTAAATCACCTCAGATCATCTAATTAAAAAACAAAAAGTTAAATAAATTTAATTTGGAATAAAACTTAAAAGTCGGTTCGCGACAAGTTTGTTACATGTTCATAATGGCTTTCGAATCGATACATAATTGAGTTTGAACATATTCAAATTTATCCTAAATTCAAAGACCTTTTAAATGAATCCAAACTTGCCCCAATCGTAGCAAAAATCTGCCCTTTAGAGCGTTTTTTTTTTGTTTAAAACAGAAAAAAAACAACCGTAAATAATAGTTTTAAACCGTTTTGGAACTGTATTAAAATTACTTTACTAGCGAGCGAGTGGAATATGGTAACATCAATGGTAGTGTCATTATTCCCAGGTGTGGAATATAGGGGAAAGCGCGCTACCTTCGGACGACTCAAGCTGGGGATAATTCAATTTTTTTCTCTAAGTTCCTTATGGATTTCACCTGTAGCTCTTTTCTAGAAATTTGAGGCATTGGGCTACCTATTAAAATTTAACATTATAATGGGCCCAAGTCATTTATAACACATCGAAAAAAATTATTTGTGCGAAGCATAAATCATCCGAAGGTAGCGCGCTTTCCCCTACCTTCCAAAATGACCCCAAGTTGCTGTTTCTAGCCTAATATTACCCAAAACAACAGATTCACAAAATTTAAATCATAATACAACTTCCAAAGTATCAAAAATAGATCGATTGCATTGCTCTCTCCACAGAGTTCGAGCAACAAGACAAGAAGAAGAAGGAATTTCACGGATTTAATTAAAAATCTCAGCAAAATATTTCAATCCTAATTTGTGTAAATTGAATTAAACGACACCTCACGCAAACTCATTTATTCATTTTATTGCAGTGCTTATGTTTATTATGAGGCCATTTGATACCATTTCCATCATTTTGCAATAACCATGCTACAGCCCAACTGAATTTTTACTATCACATTAAATCTTTGAGGAATGCACTTTTTTCTTTGGTGATTTTTTTCATGTTTGTGTTGTTTAGCATAAACAAATGTGCAATGCTGAATAAATATCTGGAGTTATGGTGTGAGAATTATTTTATGCTAAATTATTGCAATCATTAACCTTCAACTTTAAATGTTTTGAAAAGTGATTTGCAAAGTTCAGGACAAACCTTATTAATATTGATGATTTTTCTTTTAAGTTTTCTGTGATGAGAATAAATGTTATTGTGACATTTTTCAGAACTATAATGATTCCTTTTAACCAGATTGTTGAGCCTCTTAAGAGGCTTTCAAGATAACGTTCATTCAAGATTGAAATTCTCTTTTTCTAATTGGTTTGAACTAGACTATACTCTACATTTTGGGACGTTGGCATAAATTATTATAAAGAAATAAGTTAACTTGTTGTGAAGGTTCTTCAGAGTTGAACTTTATCCACTTGGTTCTTTACAGAAAAGGAGGAATTTTTCTTAAATTTCGACTTAGAATGGTAGAATAAATGGTAGAAATGAAACGGTTAGAGAAAGTCTATTAACAGTCCTATCGATTTCCTAAGAGGTCAACTAGTGTTCAAAAAATACCATAGATGCGGGTAACTTTGCCCCCCTACCGTTCGTAATTTTTTCTTTAATTCTAATGTTTAAGAACGGTCTTCAAAGCGGAGACATGGTAGATCGGATTGATACAGACCATCCTTAAGTGCTACAATTAAAGCAAAGCTTGCGAACAGGATGAGGACAAAGTTACTCGCATCTACAGTAGGGGAAAGCCCACTATCTTTGAAAGACTCAAGCATCGAACAAATCGTTCTTTTCGATATGTTTTTAATAAATTATATTCATTATAATATTATGTTTTAATAGCCAATCCGATGATTTAAATTTCCTTAAAAGAGTCATGGGTCAAATTCGTAAAGAATTCAGAGAAGAGATTGAGTTATTCGTAGCTTGAGTCTTCCGAAGGTAACGTTAAGAATTATGGACTATTTTTCAAGGTCAAATCTTAAAAATGTTTTAAATGGCATATTGCTTTACTAACTTGGACAAGCTTGAGTTCTTTGGGAAGGTTTTGGAATTCTTAATAATTCGGAGGTCAAATTTACGAACGTATCCATTCACAACTGGTTACTGTCTATTTCTTTTGCCGATTGTCTACTTAATCGAAAATTTAGCCATGACCAAAACCAGTTATCTCGTACAATACTCCATTTTGTATTAATCCGAGACACTTTCCTTTCTTTTAAGCGATGAAGTAAAATTATCACTATGAAATATATTATATTAACCCTTTAAGGACGGTTGGAACACCCGTGTCCCATAAAGAAAATAATTTTTCCTGACTACCTAAAGTTATTTTTTTTCTTATGTCTGTACATAATTGTAAAGTAGAAGGTTGAAGGAATCCAGAATATTTTTTGCAAGTCTTTAGCTATTTGCTATGTAGTAAATATTTAAGCTCAAAAATGGCGAATTTTTAAATTTCAAATTCATAATTGATTTTATTTATTTTTTATACTTCCATTTTTTTAAGCAAAACCCTTTTGTAAATAAAAAAATACAATACTCATACGTAATATTTTTCATTAAAGCGAAAAATATTATTCATTGGTATTGTCAGAAAAATTATTTAACTTTTTGGGCTATTTTTGTCCCTATCGTTCATAGAAGCACAAAATATACCGTATCAGACTCTGTTGGACTTTCCAAGGTTAGATGTAAAACTTATCATTAATTATGTTTCTCAGTTTAATTTTTATTGTTGATTTTCAATCCGTAAAAAGTGTCTCGTCGTTAAAGGGTTAACCAAGTACCAGTAAAAAACTCATCTCGTTTTTTTAATTCAGAGATAATCAGTTTATACCGACTGTAAGCCGTTGAACTTAAAAACAAATTGAATATTGGAAAAATCTAGCGAAATGCTCTTCACTATGCTTTTTCCCATGTATTGGATCTCTAAAGAAATTTATTAATATTATGATAATATAACCAGTTGATATTTCTTCAGTAGATGTGAAAAAAATTAAGGGATAATCATTGTAATTTTCCGTTGTAAAAAGTACTACGATTATCACGCATTATGGCCATAACAGGACTAATACAATTATTGATATCTGAACAGATATTATTGATATCGTTGATTATTCCACGATTATTTGGTATACTTTTCCTAATTTATCGTAGAAAAAAATAAACTTTTGAGCCGAAATTTGAATTTTACAACCATTAGCTTTAAACCATCATCTTCTTTGGAATTTTGTAAATTAAACTTCAAATCATTTTGGTCGTGTTAACTACAATCATTTTAAAATTCAAATTACAATTGAAAAATGATCCCTTGGCTATGATAATCGTTGGAAATATTACTAAGATAATCGTGGTGGTCGTGGTAAATTTATTACTCAATCGTTGATGCAAGACCGCTTTCGGGATATAATATAAGGTAAAAGTTCGAACATTTCGCAAATTTGAGATGCATTGCTATCCCTTTTATGTAACATTACATCAATTATTATCCTGTTACAAAATAGATCAACAATATTTGTACAGTTTTTACTGTATAATAATTGTACTTCATAATTTTGCATAATTAATAAGAAAGTTTAGGTCATCGTGGTTAATTTAAACAAAACTTGTTTTCATTCACCAAAAGTACCATGATAAAAATCGAATTTCATGAAACTGCCCCACCTTTTCTTATGCTTGTAATTCATTTGTGTGCTACTTCATTCAATCATCAATTGACATTTTGCATGAAATTTAATTCTTTTCGTATTTCGGAATTATTAGTTTTTTATTACTCACTTGTACCAACTCATCATTTGGCAAATTAATGCAGTTGGCAAATTATTACAAGACACTGGTATTCACAGATTTTATTCCAACAATCCCACTTGCAAATTTTGTATATATGCAAGAGATGCAACATCCAATGTGACTCTTCCCATCCCATCGTGGGCACGAAAACATGAATTCTTGATTAATTGACTAAGAATTCTCTGTGGTGAATTGCGCCAAGAGGTGCATCTTCGACAGCAACAAAATAATTTACTCAAATTAGCATAAAATTCTTACTTGCAAATTTTGACACACACGTCGACGGTGAAAAATGAGTGGCAAACATTTTACCCGCTTACGCCTATTGCCCACTCATGCGACCAACAGTGCAGTGCAATTGCGGGACAAGGAATAGTTTGCGCGCCATTCATGTATCACCTGATATTTCATATTGAGTGCAAAAATTAATTTGACTTTGCGCAATGTTATCGGATATTTGCAAATATGAGATGAAAAAAAAATTGTATCTGTTGGATTTTCTGTTGTTACTCTTTTTAATTAATCTGCAAATGGTGATGAATTTTTTCGCATGTTTTTTTCTTTCTCTCTTGTAGCGGTGGAAACTTGAATTGGGGCACTTTTCGCAATATTTTATCCAGGAGCTGTGTATAGCTAAAAAATTTTATATATTTTATTTACTTGTTCCAGTGCGATAATTATAGTGCGGGTTGAAATGTACGGTTGAAATGGTTTTGAAGATAAGGGAACTTGTTTTCCTAACGATCAATTTCAAAAGCTCTCACCTCGAGCTCTTTCGGCGGGAAGTTGATGAATCTCTTTGGGTTATTTCACGTGTGAGCTTGAGGTGTTACATAAATGCATTTCCCTCCCCTGCAGAGATGCTTTTCAGCTGTTATTCTGACAAAATCACAGGTATTGTAATGTGCTCCGGTCAACTTCCTTTAAATGACCTCATATTCATAGAGAATATGATTTGAATATCTCTGATTGTAAATGGGGGAACACATAAGGGGAAGGTTTTCAAACTCCGCTGACACTCTGGCTACGAACACTTCATATTTTGGCTATCTTTTTTATGTGAATATGTGGAAAATTATGAAGTTTTCGAAGCCACAGTGTTTGAGAACCCTGATTTGGTCCCTGATTTTGGTCAGTAAAATATTTTACTGGCATAAGTTCGGTCAGTTCTACTTCATAACGTTTTAAAAACAGAATGCGACCTAGTCTAGTGGTACCATTCGGCTGTGAACTTCAAAATTCGTAAAGTTTTTATTGAGGAATAGAGATAATCATAAATGAAATGATTGAGAATCACGGAACACCGCGTTGAATTCTTACAGAAACTGACATATTTTATAGCTCGAATTCAAAGAGATTCGTATTTGTTCGTAAATTCAAAGATATTTAGGGAAAGTGCTCATAATTTTGGACAGTCTGCTTAAGAGCATCGATGTTCCAAGTTTGAAGTGCGATATTTTCAGTAATAATTGGATTTTTTTGTTACTCTCTTTTCAGAAGGGTTATTTAGAAACTTGGCAAGCTATTTATCGTCTTATTTTTACTAAAATTAGTTTTAATGGGTTTAAAAATGAATTGATATGTAGAGGTGAATTTGACTCTTATTTTGGACAACTTGGCTATAAATTTGGACAGCTAATCCGCCTCAACAGGATGCCCATTGTTCTTCATTTCATGAACCAAGCTTACCAAATCCTCTTCCTGTTCATGTAAGGGAAACGTAGAATGTCACAAGATGTCCGGAAACTTTCCATATCATTCATTAAAGTGAGTTGACTTCGGTAATCCAAGTACTCGCGGATTCGTTCATTCCCTGACCTTTCCGGGACCCTTTCAAGGCACTTCTCGCTACATCTCTTTCGTAGAGATGATGCTCCTTTGTTTCTCCAGGAATTTGTCCAACCTAGTTATCACAAAAGCTAAAACTTCACGAAATTTCGAGAGAAAAACACCTGTCTAAAATAGGGAGTATCACCTCACTGGTGAATGTCTTAGAAAATTTCCCATTTTTCACACGAAAAATCTAATTCACAAGACAAATCTCACTTCAGATCAAATATACAAATCACCATTAACGTGAATCAACACAATGTTCAATGAATATTCAATAATATCATTAAAAAGAGCGAATAAACATTGTTAGTACTTCACCACAGCTAAATAAGACTGAAGTAAACACGAAGTTCTGTCATATTTCTCGTTAGCAATTGCTCACACTGAATTTTCAACAAAGCAATTTCAACTAAAATCATATTCAAAATTTAACGTATTTAGTGTTAAAATCTTCCAAAAAGAACAAATATTTAGATAGAATTCATTATTCATCAAATATTGGAATAAAAATCCATAATTTTAATCAATTTATTTATAGTGTCCAATTTTATCCTCACAGTGTCCAAAATCAGAAACTGTCTAAAATTATGAGCTCTTCCCCTATATTTGTTCGTAAATGTTCATAAGTACACAAGAAATGTTAATAAAATTTTGTTCGTAAATTTTTGTTTGCCGGACGAACATTTTACGAACATTTACGAACAAATGACAAAATTTTACGAACATTTTTTGTGTGTTTACGAACATTTACGAACAAATGTTTGTAAAAGTACAAAAAATGTTTGTCAAATGATCATGTTACGAACAATGTTTGTGAAAAAAGTACAAAATTTTACGAACTTGTTTGTGGGTTATACGATTCACGAGCATTTCGTAAGTCTGCCATAGGAATTCACAAACATTTACGAACATTTTTACAAAAGATTTTTTTCTGTGTACTCTAATAGGAACTTTAATAAAATTTCATCGAATTCGTGATGCACTGTTCCTCAAATTAAAAAAAAATCCGATAATGGGATAATAAGTTTAACCATGTGCTAAGCCACTGCTAATGCAAAGGCATTTGGACTATTCTCAAAACTCTTTCCACTGTCGCAGCCCAGATAAACATCATTCTTTGTTAAATTTGAAACTTTTTCGTACCATTCTACATAGTAAAAAATTATTGGCTGCTTTACCATGATTTTCATTGCAAATTTTACATTAAACATGTAATCGTGTGTACTGATACACATTTGTGTAATTTGTACACATTTTGTCTGAAAACTGTGTAATTTCTACACATTTTATTTGAAAACTGTGTAATTTTACACGAAATATGTAAGAAAATGTACACAATAGTGTAATCATTCGCAATTTATTACACGGTTTGCAATTACATCAAATTTAAGTTACACATTTTCCTGAAATACATAATTTGTGTAACTTTACAAGAATAATCGTGGTAAAAAATCAAACCAACGATTATCCTTGTAATTTGTTTTTACTGTGTAGGTATAGATAACGAAGACGTCTATGTTGAAAATACTACCCTGGGGTACTATTTGGATTATACAGGCTTCAGACCTAAGGCTTAGTCAGATGGCTTAACTTCTCTAAATTCTTATTATAAACCTATTCCTAATTAATTGCATTGCATATGCTTGCAAAAAAACTGGCTACTATAAGCCTTACTATTTATATCCGTTCCTGGAGCGCTTCTAAGCCGTTGCGGTGTCATTGCCTTCTGGGTCTTTGTCACTGTTACGTATAATTTCGAGAACTGAGAGAAAAGCCAATCTTATGAAATAGTTCATGGTACGAAATACTCAGTAAAACAATCACAGCTCCTATAAGCTCTTACAATCTTATCTCTGACATTTGGATGTCATCGTCCAGATGCTAAACTCTGTCAAGTGATCTTTGGCTGGTTATCTCACGCGAGATTCACCGAAAGAGAATCCGATGACGTCCACAGCATGCATCTGATGCTATAAATAAATTAATTGTCTGCACAGAGATGCCCATTTGCAATGGAAACTCGTAACTCCTTCACTTTAAATGTCATTGTGTTGCATTGCGAATTGTTTATATGTTGAACGAGGCACTGTGCAATTTTATTGGGCATAGTGATTTTGAAATTCTAATAAATCTCTACAAACAGAAAAGACATTCAATTAAAATCACGACCAAAAGTTGGTTCAATGGTAAAGTCAGTTTTTTTTTATCCACTTCGCCTCTCTTCATTCCATCACGAGAGTGATCACTTCACAGGCCTTTTGATCTCATACCTCGATCTTGTGCGATCAATCGATGGCATATTGTTGGCAAAAAATGCCTATGATTAGTATGTTAGACTTGAAAGAAGTGTGATTCTAAGACTGACCTTTATTATGGGTACTTTTGGAAAAAAAACGAGCTTGGAAATAAATTAAGTATAAAATGGAAACTCTACCTTGAATAAGCTGGTAATAATTTTAGGCCACGCCCACTTCATGAGCACTGCGGCCAACGTTATTTCAAATAAAAGTAGGGTGAAAGGAACGTCTATTGACACTTTAAGAACTCGTGCAGCACCTATTGACACCCTACTCTATACCATTTGGGATATGAAATTTGAACATCTCTGTTTATAATAAAAGGTATATTACAGTAAAAACGTTATATTACTTATTTTTTACTAGATACATTAAATAATTTTCAACATTTTGACAAAAGTGTCAATAGGGGTTCCCTGTCGAATAGACGTTCCTCCAACCCTAGTATAGCATTCGCCTAATAAAATAAGGATTCCATTTGAGTATGAAATCAAAGATTGGATCCGACTTAGCAAATTGGTTTTATAGCCATATGGATTTTATTTTCATATGGCAATTGATTTTATGTATACTTTTATTTTATAAAATCCGTTAACATGTTCGCCTTCTTTAGAATTACCCTAAAGTCTTTCGCATGTGACTTCAAACTAAAAAGAAATTGAGATTAATTAAGCTGACTAATCTATTAGAACAATGTTCTAGAAATAATGGCGATTAAATGTTCATATATTGAAATATGCTCAATTTAGAGAAAGCTCGAGACCGTTTACACGAGTCTTAACGGTCACTGAATTTCAATTCTTTACATTATTTTATTACAAACTCCATTTAGTTATATAGTGTAACTATCTAAGAAAAGGATTTTCGCCTAGAATTATAATCAGGAAAGAATATGAAGGAAAATATTATCGAAAACGATGCAATGTCAACATTTTCGTGCATCACTTCTAGCAAAAATTTACATCACATTCCTCGAAACGGGAAAAAATCGACGAAATGTTGTTGTACTTCTATTGGGTTATTTTTCCCCCATCATCGGGAAAGTGAAGTAGCAAAAAATCCTTTTCTCGTAAAAAGCCCAATATAAAATTGCGTAGAAACAAATTATCCAAAATCGTCTAGTAATGCGACAAATATTGTGGGAGTCCCTAATGGTTTATTGTGAGTGTTTTTGAACAGAGTTCTTACTGATCACTTGGTACGTGAGTCTAAGAGTTTTTGTGTTATTGCACAGAAAGTGCAACCCATTATCACAGCAAGTGATAATGGGTTAAATTGAACAGCTCTAAATTAAAAGTAGGACCGAAATATTTGAATCTTTGAGGAGGAATTCAAAAAAATATACGAAACATTTTACAAAATACTTTTTTGTGTAGTAAGGGCTTCAAATTACTAGAATGTTTCAAACATTTTTTAGTTAAAAATGGTATTTGAACTTTCTCAATGTTTTATTTCAGCTTTATTTACTTATTCATTTAATAAAACAACACAATGCAATATACAGTAGGTGTCAAAAGTTTGTTGCCTCATGTATGTTCTGGAAACCGGATGGAAAAAGATAGGAAAAATAATATTTAAAATTTTTCTCTTTAAAAATTGGTTGCCTGTAATCCGTAGTTCTCATTTATGTATTTAAAATAAATAATTCATATTATTTCATATATAAAATAATTATTTGCCAAAAGCTGATTATTTTTCATGCGTCAAAAGTTTGTTGCCTCATTTGCAACAGTAACTCAAAATGGTCAAATACGTGCAACTGACTTGTTTTAACTCTGTAACATCTTGAAGTTATATCGTTTTATAGGCAAATAGTAGATTTTAAGACATTTTAAGTTTGCAGTGGTCAATATCTGCATATAAGGGAAACTGGGGCACCACCAAACACGGGGTACCACCAAACACTAATTTTTAGTTCTAAACTACTTGGCCTATATCGACCATTTCTTCAGTGGACAAGCATCCGTATAATGCCTATAAATTTCTTAAGTCTTGTCCTCTGAAGTCGAATATCTGATTAAAAATCGCAGTGTTTGGTGGTACCCCGTGTTTGGTGGTGCCCCAGTTTCCCCTAAACGTGATGATAATGGGAAGAGTAAAGTGTTTTTTATTAATTTTTAATTTAAGTTAAAACAGAAAACTACAAGGAGTTAAAAAGAAAGGAAATTATCCAGAGATACTGTTGTAATAGTGATTTTTTTTTGAATAGAAGGGTTTTAATTAACATATTAAATTTTTTGCGATTTTTTTTGCAATTTCTAGGAAAAGTTCAGTACAGGGGGCGTGGACTAATTTTACCCGATTTTTTTTTACAACCTCTAGGATCCATTTTTCCGTTCCGACCCATTTTCATATTTATATTAAATGACTATAATCCATAATTTCATAATGTACTTAAAAAAACAATACTTTTTTAAAAGGAATAAAAAATACAATTTTAGTTGATTGTAGATTTTGTAGAGGGCGTGGTCTAAAATTATTTGTGGACGTTACTTATTCGGGAACTTCAATATCAGTTTTATTAAAATATATTTTGAAAAACAACCTGATCCCTCGCTTATAGTTAAAATTAATCTATGGAGTATTATGTCAATTTTTAATTATTATTATTATAAATCTTCATTTAAATTACACACCAGTTCCATAAATTTATAATCGTGCAAATTACAGTTATGTTCTGAGTAAATTATACAAATAAACTACCATAAAATTATCTTTTGAGTTAAATGCATTAGCTGTGAAGTGTGCAAAATACCCAAGACAGGGTTCAAAAGTAATTGAAGGGATTTCATTGACCAAAATATACGTGAATATTGGAGCTTAACCTTCCTCTTGGCTCTCACTCCAATTTTTCAGCGGCACTCCAACAACAAAAGAGGCCCCAAACTGTGCAATTCATAGATGGGAAATTGGGTTAATTCACTTTTGATTATCACACAGCGAATCTCAGTGATAGAGGCGTCTTATTCAATATTGAACTTGATGTGTATTCATTATAGTAAGACAGTCTTATGTGTTACATAATTACATAACATTTTCTCCCATACTCATTAATATATATATCGGCCGCTAAGTAATTTCCGTCAATCATAGAGCGTTTGGCATCGCTGAGCAATAAAAAGACCCAATTAGAGCTATGGCAGGTTCGTTGTCTATCCGTTCATTGATGTCTTTCTATGTATTTTCAATTTCACTCTCATTTTGTATCTATTTTAACCACGAAAACCATCTGCAGAGCCATCAAATAGAGCCATTAGGCCTATCTCATGCCATCAAAATAAACAACAATAAAAGTGTCTCCATGGCTTAATAAGATGAATATTGTTAAGAAACAAACAGACTCTAATAATGCTGGAGTTTAGTCACTTGTCTGCACTTCCCCGCAACATTTAATTACCTATTGATGTTAACTTGCCACGCGTTTTTCTGTGGCAGATTACAACAAAACCCAATTTCGCCTGAGAAAATTTAAAACATTCTCTTTTTTTTCACTTATGGAATGTTTCGCGATTCTTTGCAAATTGTCTTTTTGATATTTCATATACCATGGAAGTAGATCAATGGGTGAGAAATTATTGATCTAGCCAATATAGGGGGACCTTAAATTATCCATTTGATGACATAATCTGACATTGTGCTTTTTTTTCGCAGTTAAAACTTAAATAGAGTTCAGTGGTTTAAATTATGACGCAATATTTCTGAGGAGAAACACCATTTATTTCACTGAACTCGGTCGCATAAACTTGTTATTTTATCAAATTCTTTATCTAATTGCTGTGATAAAATATTGATTTTCTTTAATTAAGTACCAAGTGATCGAAAATAAATTCTTCACTGATGTTAGAGCATATGAGACTTGTTATTAAAGTAATACACGATTTATTACAGCAAGTTGTAATTGTGCATAAATGATCAGAATATTTTTACTATCGAACTAGTCTTTAAGTTTTTGCCGCTGAATGGGCGTGCGGTATTCAAGAAGGGTGATCTAATTTAAAACAAAGGTTTATAGCGTCATAATTATAATTTGTTGACCATAGATTTCTTATTTTTAGATTAATAAAACATTCTTTTGGCAACCTATTAACGATAGCGTTATATACTGTTTCTTTTTGAATGCCAATTGGTTGAATTAGTTTATTTCTTGCACAGAGATTAATGTAATTGCTTATGCTTCTAAATGCAAAACTGTCAACATTTTTAAATAATGCCAAATGGTCGGTTGGATTAGTAATGGTCGTGTCAGTAATTACTGTGTAGTAGTCTTTGTAAAGAAGATAATACAAAAATACTATTCAACAAAAGGATAATGGATTGAGCCTTTTCATCTCATCTCATGAGATTAATAATAATTATCTTAATTATGGCTAAAGGCGTCTACACATTAGGAGCAATTTTCGTCAAAAATTGCGTTTTTGACAGAAATTTGACGTTTCCCCCTATAACGCTGCAGGGAATTTCCTTCAAAAAAGCAATTTTTGACAAAAATTGCTCCCAATGTGTAGAGGCCATAAGAAACGACGAACTAGTTCCTTAAAACCAAAGAGAAAACTCGCATCGTTTGAACGTTCACTGTATGCGAACCATGCCTACATTCCTCTATATTCATAAAAAAAAATATTAATCAAGAAATTATTCTGAGGATGAGGATAAGCAGGTCTTTTATCCGCTATTTATTATCACTACCGATCAGACGATCAGACTCATCAATTCTTTGGATTGTTGGTAAGAGTTTTGGCTGATTATATGGATTAAGTTGGCAGCAAACACCATGTATAGGAAAACATTTGGTGAAAATCCAGATCTTAAATAAATTATATAATTTATTTCATAAGTAGATAACCAGTTATATCAGGACAATATCTGTATATATTTTATTTAGTAAAAGTGCTGCAATCAATATTATTTCAAAGGAATTGTAGAAATGATCAGTAAAAACTAAACACCGTCAAACAAATATGCAAAATTTGAGCTTTAATATTAAACTTTTAAACTATGTACTTTTGTTAAGTAAGAATAAGAACCTATAAGGCACTTTTTAACGAGTTAAATAGTAACTACAACAAATAACTTAGAATGCTGCAGAGGAGAATGTTGCGTTCATTTCCGGCCATTTCGCGTAAGTTTTTCAACTGTAGCCGAATCCGTATTGTACTGGAGCGGAGATCATCAGATGTGCTTATCCGTGAAGCCATTTACTTTCCAGGAGATTAGAGAAACGGACTACAGTTTTAACCCAGAAATGCACTTGGTTTGGAGAGTTTCGATCTTATAACACCAGTGATTCTTCATCTCTCGTTAGTTCGTTTGTTTGATCTTTCATAGGTTCGATCCTACATGTTTTAGGGTCGGAGGAACGTCTGTTCGACAGGGAACCCCTATTGACACTTTTGTCAAAATGTTGAAAATTATTTAATGTATCTGGTAAAATATAAGTAATATAACGTTTTTTTCTGTAATATACCTTTTACTATAAAAAGAGATGTTCAAATTTCGTATCCCAAATGGTACAGAGTATAGTGTCAATAGGTGCTGACACGAGTTCTTAAAGTGTTAATAGACGTTCCTTTCACCCTAGTCCGTTCGATCTTTTTTATCCCCATTTATTCACTTATCGTCCGTCCATCTGCCCTCCCTGTTCCTTTGTTTTTATATTTGCTTGTCCTCATGTTCGTTTGGTCTTTCATTCGTTCGATTTTCATAAGAGTGTTCTTTATCTCAGACTTATGTTCAATGCCATGCTCCGTTTGCAACTCTTCCCTGTGCAGCTAAAAGTTACTCAGGTCGCAATGTACTTCTAAACCGGGAAACCTTTGGATTATCGGCCCTTTAGCTTGCTCGCAGTACCGTCCAAACTTGAAAGGCTTCTGAGGTCCAGACTGGATCCAATAGTATCGAAACAGAGTTTGATCAATGATCACCAATTGAGGAAGTGCATCGTGTCGTTGACCATGTTACATAACGATACTGCCCGTGTTACAACAGGATGCTTAAAAAGCACTCTGGTGGACAAACTCTATCCCTTAGCAGGAATTACTCCACCACGGATCAGGAGACAAATCATCTCCAGTAAATAGATGTCCAAGGTTCTTTCTGAATCGAAACATCTCCTCCATGGTCAGAAAAAAATCAAGAGCAAGGCTAAAGTCTCGCAGGAGCTTTTGCCAGTCTGTAAAAATACTTGACCATGCTCCAGAGGAGGCTAGACTCAATCTGTGAAAGAAAGTCTTTCCACAAGATTTTGTCGAATTATGGGAAGGCTTTCCTTCTGGTGGTGACCAATACTGGAAGACATGCAGGTCTCTCAATCGTTTGAGAAAGGAGGAAGGTATTTCTCTGCAGCCTTCCTTAAAACCTGTCTGAATGTGTTTTCTTATATATGAAGATGCTACATCTACCTTGTGTTCCGTTGTATGTGGGGTTTCTCAGGGCTACGTTGAAGCGTTCTGGTTCCACTACTATTTACACAACGTATTACCACTGTGATTGAAAACGTGGTCGTGACCACCTACGTAGACGATATCCTTCTCATGTTTCACTGAGTGATCCTTGCGTTGCCGCTCAGAGACATCAACTGGGGCTATTGGCTTTGGAACCATGGCTCAGGAGGTGGAAAATGACAGTCTCTAAACTCTAAAGCTTAATCTAGTGATATCTCTTTCACGGCAAAAAATCAAATCAATCTGCCAGTCTCATTGAATGGCGAAGTCCTATCCATTCACAAGGATGTCTAATATCTGGGTATGCATTTGGATAAGCTCCTGACCTGGCAAACACACATCTTGTTAAAGCACTGCCAATTGAACTTCTTGAGAGCAAGGTACTGCCCTACAAATTCATACTATAACCCATTTATGGACTCATGGTATTCAGTTGTGGAGCTCTGCATCATACTCTAACATCGAAATTATTTAGAGCTTCCAGAACAAAGTTCTATGTATCTTAGTTGATGCTCCCTAGATATATTCCCAAAGATCTTATTAGACAAGACCGCCAAGACCGACAAGACCTTCAATTACCTACAGTCCAGGAGGAGATCGATAGGTGCAAGGAAGCCTATATGGACAAAATAGCCTGGTAAGAGTGTTATTTGGCCCTTGTTGCCCCTCCAGGTTCAAGTGATCGCGCATACCAATTCTGTGATATTACCAGTAGTGATAATTCTGTTTCTTTTTTTCAATGTGAAATATATTATTGAGAATTACAATTTTACATTTATAATTAGTCAAACTGTGCAATAATTGCCGTCTTCTTGCCAAAAAGCCTGATGTATTTTGCTCGTGGGAATTTATGTAAAATAAGCGTGTGAAAAGCACTGACATGTGAATTTATTGCAGCAAGAAGATGAACTGTAGTGACTTCTGTCCACCCTCTTCTCCACCTCGCAAAATGTGCAAATTCCATCGGAAAAGTCGATCGAAGCTCAAGCCAGCACAAGCGAAAATTTATAAGTCATCAATGCATCAAAGAAGTCAGAGTCATGAACCGCACAAATATTAAGTTATTTGCATATATTTTATATATTGTGCCTGCCTCCATATTGGATCCAGTGAGGCTTGAAAATGCAACATAGATGTGGCCAACAGTTCATAGTAATTTATTACAATTCGAGATTCTATTGCGCCACTCTGTAATGTACACACATGCTTCAAGGTATCTCTCTTCTACTCCTTCCATGTAATAATGCACTGATATATTCCACAAAAGCCTCTCTCTCTCTGCTCCACAATTCCACAAACATATGTTTATAAATTCAAATAAGATAAATAAAAAAAAAGAATATAAGGGAATTTAGTCCGAAATATCGTGCAAAATTGTAATCCAAGTATGTGATTAAAAACTACTTTCATTACTCTACTTTTAATTACGTAAATCGCTACAATAAAATCAAGTTTATTTTTGTTTATCGCTCCACGTAAATCTCAAGACTTGTGCACCACTTACCAATTTAGCTCTTATATTAGAATGAGAAAATTTTTATTTAAATTGTGTGTTATACTACAAAATATGCACTTAAATAACGATACGATCACATTTCTCTAGTTTGCATTCACCAAATATGTTCGGTACATATGGGAGGTAAAAGTGTCACAAGAGGGTGTTATAGAGCACTCGATAAATTCCTTAAACTACAATCTACTCTTTTCTGTAGGTGGGTCTTATGAGCTTTTTACCACTCTTCCTTCTTTTCACACAGACTCTATGTATTTGGCTCATTCTTAATTGCCACTTGCCAATTCTAATGATTTATGGACTCTTCAGTGAATTTTAATTACAGCACCATTCATCGACAATTTTTCAAACATATCCCCTACTCCTCTATCTTCCCTCTAATGGCTTCATGAAATGCTCATAGCCACGACCAAAAATATTTGCAGACTACTCTCCAAGATCTACCTAAATGGTTTCGGAATTTGAGGACAGATTGAAAATAAGGGTCAGAAGTGTACACTGTTCATCTAATCTGATCTGAAATGGATGTCTTAGAAAGTGCAATTAGAAGCTTTTTAGTGACCCTTAAGATCAGCATAGTTTTAAGCGTATATTATTAATGTTAATATTATTTTATACCACGCCCATTTTAAGAGTTATTTACCTCTAAAATAGATTTTGGTAATTTTAAATGTTTGATAAAAGATTCACAAGATTCACCTTCAGGAAAGAATCTTTCTCTTTCATTACCATATCCCTGTATTATGAGTTACTTACAAGGGTCCGGTCAAAATTACGAAAGCCAAAAATCCGAAAGCCTAAATTCGAAAATCAAAATCCCGAACGCCAAAATCCCGAAAGTTCCACAATCCCTAAGAATTAAAGTGCTGAAATGATCCAATTTCGGAAAGCCAAATCCCGAATGTATCAAAATTTCGAAAATCAAAACCATGGATAGGGGGGATAGGGTAAAATTTCAAATACCAAACTCCCGAATGGGTCGAAATCCCGGTAAGCTAAAATCCAAATGGGTAGGAATCCCTTAAAGTCATGATCCCGAATGGTTTGATATCACAAAGAGCCAAAATCACGAATGGCGCAAAATCTTAAAAACCAAAATCCCCATAGGGTTATAATCCCAAAGAACCAAAGTACCAAATTAGTTCATCTTCTGAAAGCCAAAAGCCCAAGTGGTTCGAAATCCTAAATAATCTAAAATCCAGATTGATAAAATTCCCTGAAGCTAACATGTGAAATAGGCTAAATCCCGAAGAGCCAAAATCAAAAATGGGTCGTTATCTCGAAGATCTACCGATGAGTCGAAATCTCGAAAACCGAAATCCCAAATCAAAGTATTGAATTGATCGAACATCTGAGAGTCAAAATCCCAATTGGTTCGGAAGCCAAGATCCTGAATAGGCTAAATTTCGAAGAGGAAAAATCACAATTAAGTGAAGATCTCGAAAACGAAAATCCAGAATGGGCCGAAATTCCAAAAACTCAAAATCCAAATAAGCCAAAATCCGTAGGGCGAATATCCCTAATGGATCGAAATCCCAAAGAGTTAAAATCCTGGATGAGTCAATATTCCAAAGACTCAAAATCCCGAATGGAATACAAATAAAACGAAAATCATAATGTAGCACGAATGCTACAGACCCCGAACCGGAACCGGATGGAGCGCCCTTTATTGGCAGCCTCTTGGAGTAGAGCTCCCATTGCTCTTTCCGGGGAGCCACGGATCGATCTTACTCATAGCTTCACGGTTGAAAGCCGCCTGAGCAAGCTTATACGTACACACAGAAAAATTTTGACTCTAAATTTAAGAATATATAAGATCCTGGGAACTTAAATTGGACGTGAATCCCCGAGGCGTTTAAGTTTAGAAGTTCTGAGCGAAAAAAATGGCTAGAATCCCTTGCTCTTTCAAGTTAAGAGATCGGGAACTTAAGTTCAGCATTAGCTGGAAAATGAAAAATGTCTACAGATTTGCAACTAAAACTAAATTATCAAAGGATTTAGAATTAGGGCATTGGCATTCATTGGATGGGATTTGAATTTAAATTCCTGGGTGTTTCTATTTAAGAATTTTCCATTTTTCTGTGTGTATGCACTATCAGTGTAATCCATTGGACGCTCACCGATCAATTCGCGATATAGTGTCCTCTGAAGTTAGTCGTTATAGCATCCCTGAGAGTCTCCACGACAACTGAACCTTAACTGGTACCGTTGACTTATAAACCTTGAAAGAGTCTTTGTCAGGACGGAATTTCTCCCTCCAACTCGTCTAGGTTTAACAGTTCATATCATTATCGTTTCAACCGCATGGTGTCGCGGGCCCATGACCAGGTTAACAGCCCAGGTTTGTCGATCCTCCGCAATTTAAAGAAGATGTTCAAGTTCTATCCAAAGGCACTCCCAAGACTCCCAAGCAAGATCCTGAATTTGATTCAGGCACCTTGTCCTAGTTCTATTTCGTGGTCGACACCACCTCAAAATCTTGCATAGCTTTTCTGGGGAATCTTTCGAAAATCCCGAAAGCCAAAATCCCGAAAGCCAAAATCTCGAATCAGCCAAAATCCCGAAAGCCAAAATCTCGAATTCTTAAAAGTGTCATAGCTACCCCCACGATTGCACCCGTGCTCGCTGGAGGCAAAGGGAAATTTTCTGTGTCTTGGGAAATTATTCTATACATTTTCTTCCATATAATTTCATCCCGTTCACGATTTTGAACATTAGGGATTTTGGCTTTCGGGATTTTGGCCATTTCGGGATTTTGGCGTTCGGGATTTTGGCTTTCGGGATTTTGTCTTTCGGGATTTTGGCTGCCACCGCTCGATGGTACCTTAGGCATTCAATCAGATATTTGCACCGGACGGGACTCGAACCCTTAATTGTAAATCAAACCAGAGACCAATCCGTCCAAGAGCTAACGGTTTTGCCTATTGCCCCAGACAAAAAATAGCTCCTACTTTTACCGGTTATAAGTCCTCTCAACTACTCCATATCGAGAATTGTATAGTCCAAGTTTAGCACAAAAAAATAACCAAAGTGTTGACGCAAGGTTTCTTACATAAATTATGGAAATGCAAGAGATATTTTACAGGACTTTAACCATACACTGAGAAAAAAAGAGGGTGCGATTAACATTTTTTCCTCATAACATTAACACTTTTTAGGTGTAAAAATATATCAACATTTTTTAATGTTAATTTTACACCTTTTTAAGGGTAAAATGGGTAAAATTAACATGAAAAAAGGATAACTTTAACCCCTAATACACCTAAAAAGGGTATTATTTACACCGATTTCGGATCAATACTGCAGGGTAAAATTAACATTTCCGGAATGTTATTTTAACTTTTTCGGATTTCTCTCAGTGTAGGTATTGTCTGTCTTGATGCCGGCCAAAATTCCGACTGTAAAATTCCTAACTCAAAAATTCCGAAAACCAACATTCTAAAAGGCAAAAGTCCGAAAAGATGATTATATATTTTTTTCTATCTTTCTCCTGGATTTCACTTACTTCTTCCTTCACATTTTTCCAGGACAAATCAGACCCTGCTGCCTCGATGAGATGTCTGTATCACAGAGATGAATTTCATGAAATTTTCCAAATTCGACTTCTTCAAAATTATAAAAGCTCACTTACGTAATTTTCTGTAATTCATGAATTTAGGAATGTTTCGATTGTCATGTGTAACCATGTTCATCTGCTTTTCAATTTTTTTCAATTTCAAAGACCTTCCCAAATTGCCAAATTTATTCAATCGATTGGTTAGTGAAAAAGTCTTTTTTAAAGAAATTCGAAAAAAAAGGAATTCCTACTTCAGAAACTAGATTCATTAAAAAACGTTTATTGCTATCTTCGTTGTTATTGTCCACTAAATAATAAAAATTTCACAGTTTTATTTCTGTGCTAAAAATTGTGCACCAGTGTATTTATGGTTTCTATAACAGTTTTCTCAAACAATAATAGTGTAGCTTAAATTTACTACTTTTATTTCGGATGCAAATAGCCAAGAGAGCTTTAGAGATCATAAAACTCATAGAGATCATAAAACAGGATAAACTTTGACTTCCGTCAATTATAGAGAACCCTTCTTCACTACAAATTCCATGCATTGCAATAAGCAGAAATCTGTATTTCTTCATGAGACATTTAAAAGCTTCTCTCCTTTGGACTTCTTCATCAGATAAGCTTATCCAATTGACGTCTTAATACCACTGCGATTGCTCGAAATTGCTGATTCTGTCTGTTTTATGTGCCAAAAAGCACTCAAGAAGTTGCTGTTCGCATCTGAATTGCGCTTTTTGCAATTATCTCAATGTACTGGCATCAGTAAAGCACGATTAAAGTGAATTTCACGAATTTCCAGTTCCATTGAAACCGTTGATGACCAGCTGAGGTGTTTTCCAGGTGAGAAGCCCAAATTAGATGATGAGGGAAAATCTATGTGAGTCAGATGAGGAGTGGAGGTGAATTTCTCGTCGTATGTCTTGACAAAGATGATGAATGGTGGACCAGAGGCAAGAGTATCGATTTACAGAGAAACCACTCATCATAGCTTCTCGTGAAAAACCAAAGGCCCTCCTCCGAGCTTCAGGTGCCATGGCAAATGTGGAAAACGATCGTGAGAAAATATTTTCAGTGTCGGTTGCACAACAATTCACCAAGCGACTCACAAACGTCACGTCAAGTTCCATTTTGGCTAATTAACGATCTGCACGTTTGTTTCACCTGTTTGAGCATCGTGATACTTAGTTGCACAAATGAGCTTTCAGAGCTTTCGCCAAAAAGATCGCGCTAACGGCGGCAAAGGCGTTTGGGATTAGGGACTTTCGGCGTCAGGGGCTGAGATACAGCCCACCAAATAAAAAAAAATTAAATCGAATTGGTTTTCCATTTCAAGAAGTCACGGCTTTTGCTACTCAGTTTACCTTGTAATGCACTTTTAATTTAATCTAAAAATCAATCCGTGCTCTTGATTTTATTAATTAAACTCTCAAATGATATAAAAATAAACTTGAAATCTTAATCTTGCAATTTACATGGTCTTTTTAAATAACCTCAATATTCTATAGGATATTTCAATTCTATACAGGTTCCGAGAAACTTAGAGAATATACACTATTCAAGACCTTAAAGAAGTGTTCGGTGACTTCTAAAATTACAAATATTAATTATACACTGAGAGAAATTCAAAAAAGTTAAAATAACATTCCAAAAATGTTAATTTTACCCTGCAGTATTGAACCTAAATCGGTGTAAATATTACCCTTTTTAGGTGTATTAGGGGTTAAAGGTACCCTTTTTCATGTTAATTTTACCCTTAGAAAGGTGTAAAATTAAGATTAAAAAATGTTGATATATTATATTTTTACACCTAAAAAGTACACCCTCTTTTTATTCAGTGTAGTTCTATAGCTCTATAGGTTGACAGATAATATCTTTCAGATTAAAATGGTATAATTCAAGATATAGAATACAAAAGAACTTGACGTTAAAAATGAATATTTCGCACAAAAATAATACTTGCTTTTGTAAGATGGATATACGAAGACGTAAAATTTAAGCCACGCCCCTTTAGGCAGCGTCAAAGAGGCGTGGCAGAATAATTTGTTACTTTTCTTTGTACCATTTGAATCATCATACAAGAAAGCTCATAAAAATTAAAATGTGAGACTGAGGATATTGCAAAAAAGGCTGCATCTGATTGGGCAATATATTTTAGTAAAAATTATCGGTAATAAGTTTGATAAGATTTAAATTTAAAAAGAATCATATATTCTAAAATTCCAAAAATTGTGAAATAGTCTTCGCAAATGGAAAATGATGAAACTATAAACCATTTCAGAACTTTCCGTTTAATTAAAAACGAATTACCATTAATTTTTAGGTTTATATTTTCCAAAAATAGAAATTTCTACTAATTAAAATTGACATATTTTTTAATTTTTTTTCTAACCAATCTGGTAGTTCTGTAATTTTCTGTTATTATATTTTTATATATAAAAAAAATATAAAGACCAAAAATGTTCACTTCCTCAGACAATTAAACAGAGTTCAAGAAATGCGGAACAAGATAAGGCTTTTGTATACAATAATGGCCTCTACACATTGGGAGCAATTTTTGTCAAAAATTGCTTTTTTTGAAGGAAATTCCCTGCAGCGTTGTAGGGGGAAACGTCAAATTTCTGTCAAAAACGCAATTTTTGACGAAAATTGCTCCCAATGTGTAGACGCATTAAGTCTTGCAAAAGACGTGGCTTAAAGTTTTAGAGAAGGGTACTGCTTCAAGCCACAATCAGGAACTAAACCTTTAGATATTATAACTGGTAGGGTTAACCAACCGATTTGAACTGAATCATATATCTCTCAAAAGGTCCCACAAAACAGTTTTAATAATAATAAAATTGATTTTCGGACAAAAATTATTTTCGGTTCATAACCTGTTCATTACCGGTTCACAACCGATCTGTAGGTCAATTCTGAACATCTTTTTGCTAAGATGTAAGATAATTTTCGTTAAAAATGTAAATGTATGTGTGAATACAGTGACAGGAAAAAGTACATTTCGTTAACTACGTGTGGCGCTGGTGGTGTTCGCGCACTTTTGCAAATCGCAATCTGAATTTTCACACATACAGTCAAACAAATTCTGTGTACGTGCATAAAGATATATCTTTTTCTTACCAAAAAGATGTTCAGAATTGACCTACTAAACTGATTTTTAATTATTCAAAACATTGCCCAAAATACACCTCTCAAGTAATATAATTGAATTCCGAAAGTGAGTTACCGGTCATGAACCGATTCATTATCGGTTCAGAACTGACTGGAACTGGATCAGTTTTATTAAAATTTCCAAGACCTTTCTAATGAACCTAAACATGATACCATTCGGTTAAAAAATACGCTCTCTAGAGCCTGAATAACCCTTAACCTTGAAAAAACGTTATTGTCATGCAACGGTATTTTCGGACGGAAATTCCACCTGTAAAGTGAAATAGATATTAAATTTTGGTCTGTAAAAACTTGGATTTTTATGTCTCTGGAACACTTTTTAGATCAGGAGTATTTCAATAAAATCTAAATTCACTATCTCTATCTATCCCAAACGTTTTGCTTTATATCCTACTTCTTGGTACTCAAACGGATCGAACTTAATTGAATTTTTGCGATGCTCAAAGGAAAATGAAAAATACGAAAGAGTAGAATAGACTTTTGCAATACTTTTGGGGCAGAAGGGGATGTGAATTTTGACTTCATAAAATTTTCCTGATCTAAAAGTTGTGCCGAAAACTTCATAAAAAGGAGATAAAATGTAAAATATTTATTTCCTCTTTGCCAGAACTTACAAAAAAAATTCACTGCTTTCTAGCCACTGAATACATTTTATATCAGGGAAATTTTATTAAATCTAAATTCAGATAACCTTCTCACACTTCTCAAATGTCTTGCATAACTATGTCTATCCCACTGTTACGTACTCTTGGTCTTTTTTTGGACATTACAACTAATTCACTCTAGTTCAATTCGATTTTGAGTGTCAAAGAATAGGGTAGATATATGTAAAACATTTGAGGACGAAAAGCTTGTGAATTTAGATTTCGTGAAATTTTCTTTATGTAAAAGTATACCGGAGCCATAAGGTTCTAAATTGAATACTAGTTAAATTTCATTTTTCTTACTACTTCTTAGTATACATTGTATCTTGTACATTTAAAACGCAAAATCTAGAACTTATCGCTCAACAAAATTCTATTAAATCAAAATTCACATACCATTTTTCCTCCTCAAAAATTTTGCATATGTATATCCCACGCTTTCGCACTCTTCTTCACACTCTTCTTCTTCTTTGAGCATCACAACAAATTCAATTTGGTTCAATCTAATTTTGAATGTCAAAAAATTTGGATTCCAAGAAATTCTCTTAAACTTATAAGTGTATCAGACATCAATTGAATACTGCGTAAGTTTAATTAAATGCTGACTAACAGTACCTTGCGGCTCATGCTTTTAAAATGCGAAATTTAAATTTTAGTTGACCAGTACTTCTAAATGGGGCGTGACCTAAATTTATTATTCGACTCACCTTACTAAAAATCATTCTCTTCTGAAGGTTAGTTACCCAATTAATTACTTAATTTAACTGTGCTTTCTTTGAACTTGATTTTAAGTGAAATTTATCCAAGAAATCTAATACCAACTTTCAAGAATATATGGAATTTAAATCACACCTAAAAGGTGATGATGTTCTGTAAACGGTTTTTGTGTACCTCAAATTTAACGATTTGAAATCTCATATTGTCCAATATAGGGATCACAGCAGCTACAAGCCTCCCAATGACTGCTGATGCTTTTTCCTCACTTCAGTGCAGCATAAAATGATGGAGCTTGTATAGTTTTAACATTTCAATTACAGGCGACATAGTCTGTGCGATCTCGAAGAGGGCCTCAAAGCATCGATAACTTCCATATAATACCATACATGAGGCACGCTGAACAATTTTAATGGGTTGGCTTTTAAAACTCCATGCTCGTTGCTCCACATTTTAAGCACAAAATTGTGATATAACAATTTCAATCTTGCAATAGATCTCGACAAACATTCGCCTTCTCGCAGCTTCTTATTTTTTTTTTCTTCTTCTTCACTTCTGAGCCTCAAGTGTTCAGTGCAGATTTTTCATTTATGCGAAACAGTGTGAGACAGTGTTTTCATCAACGGTTGAGATACACGGTAAATTTGCACGAAGGCGAAGTCAAGAGCCTCAGAGTCTGTTTGGATCTTAGGCAAAATGCACTTTCTGGGAGGCAATAAGAGAGACACTATAATGTGAAATTGCCGGAGAGAAGATGGTGTCGATAAACGGACAAGCTGAGGCAGCTTTACATTATTCTTCGGGGCAAAAATACTAAGTGAACAGAAATTTTCTCATTGCACCCAAAAGCAATAATAGAGAGTTCTGTTTGGCTGCATTCCCTAACTTGTGATCAGAGATCAATCATGTTGATGATGACGCTTGACATTTTCAATCCAATTAAGCTGCCCATAAATATACAAATCTGAAATATGGACTACACTTCCATTTACATCTCTTTGGGTCTCGAGCACAGCTGCGATGTTGCACAGTGAAAAATTGGATAGAAGAATGGCAAGTGGCTGCTGGTGAGCCCAAGGCTGCTAGAGCACTCGATTGCCCACCAATTGATTATATAAGTCCCTACAGACACCAAGCCATCGTAGCTTCTGTTAGCTCCAACTCTAGCTTTCATCTAAGAATATTGCGAAATATCGTGCAATCATGCACTCTGCTGGACCCAAAGACCTCAACAGCCAGCTAAGAGTTAGGCTTGTGCAGAACTTAGCCCACATTGCTTGTGATAAATTTCTTAATGTACTTAAAGATCCGTACACATTCGGATCAATTTTCGAGGAAAATTGTCTTCTTACAGAATGTAATATTTCTTCTTGCACTTCAGGCGATTTTCAGACGACTTCAGGAGATGTGATTAGAAACTGTATACTAATTTTCAACACTTTGAAAGTGTTTGTAAAATCATTGGAAACTACTGACACTTATTACACTTCTTCAACTTTTTGATATACAGGGATGTGGAACTTTATAAAGTCGAAAACATTGGTTTCCAAGGTTTTCCAATTGAGTCCATTCTGAACTAGTTTAATAAAGAAATAAATTATCTAGTATGGTTTGACTTTGACCTTGAAAAACCAAGATATACAATATTTAAAGAAATATCAAAAAAAAATCATCAAAATTCAGGCATATTTTCTCTTTACAGCAAACTACAGACCGTACATCCACTTGACTTCACTTAAAATTCGTAAAGGCCCTTTTATAAGTATACCAAGGTTTAGGGAAATTAAGTATACCACCGATGACCCGCTCAGAACTGAGGGTGCTACTGATCTTCAAAATACAGATCGAGGAAAGAAAAGATACCGAACGAGGAATTCCGAATGTTTATCAACTACGAACTGAAGCAGTTGTACGGAGAATCTGTCCTTATAAGCACTACCCATGCAAGAAGAATGAGATAGCTTAGCCAAGTGTACAGAATACCTCATAAGAAAGTGACGAAAACGCTGAACCTAGAACCAGAGTAGATAAATAGAGAAGTAGCTGAAGCACATCATCAAAGAAGATAGAAGGACCTAAATGTACAACGTTCTTTTGGAAAAGGAGAATCCTTTTTTGAAAGTCCAATTGAGATGGTTGATAGAGGAAGCTTAGTCCGTCTAAGGATTATACCGTTGTCGAAACTAGAGGAAAAAGTTGTCTTATATAAGGTCATCAGAGACCGGAATTGTCTGGCCTTTACCGTTTGAACTGTAAAATAACGATACGTAGACTTGAATACAACAGAACACCATGCGTCGACCGGATCTAAGCAGAGAAGCATCAACATGGAAACGCCCAATCTCACTGTTATCCCGGTTATCCAGGTTTCTTCGCGACAGTGCTACCAACTGATACAACAAAGAGGAATTTCATCAATACCGAAATCTAAAGTAGCATTTTCTATATGAGAAACAAAACTGTTAGAAGGCAATTTTAGTAATGAAATCTCAACACCAAAGTGATAGTATTCTCCTAGAGAGACTGCACATGGGATAATTGAAGTTTTCGGAGTTTTCAAAACACTTGAGCGAGATTTTGGTAATTCTGGTAATTCTGGATTTTAGCTACTAATGACGTTATAGCGCCAAAAGCATTGGCAAAAATATTCGTGTTTTTTTCTTGTTCTGAAAGGATAAACAACCCTAACGTAACCGGAGGAAGTTTTATCTTCCTATTTCCCATAAAAATTACTTTAAGCCTTCTCTAAGTATGTTGCAAGTATGTCCAGCACATACGTTTTTTTGGGTCCATACGATCTATTCATAGCGAAGGACATATCTTGATGACAGCTTATTAGAGGCACGGAACTAGGTAAACACAACGTGTACCAGTAGAGAGATTCTGTAACAGTATGACAATGTCATATGATAAATTTCAGAATTTTTATATGGTAAATGCGGAAAAAAAATTGAAAATCAGATTTACGTCTCTTACTAAGAGCTTCATAGAGCTTCCTGCAGTAGCTATTTGATGCTTATTGGCCTTCAATGTTGTCCTATTCCCAAATTTATCACGAAAATTTTCATATGACATTGTCATATCGTAACAGAATTCCCCTAAAGGTTTAAATTGTAACAAATCAAGGTCAGGTCACGTCCAATAAAATTCAAAAATAGTTTATCTCTTGAGTGGTTATAGACCTACGGGAAGCATTTATCGCTATAAATGAGTAGAGATGTCTGACATCTATACGAAAACGATGGCGAAAACTTTACAAATTTCTTCTATAAAACCGCATAAAAGAGGCCCATATTTGAGTGAATGGGGAATTTTTACATCCGAAATATAACAAATATTTATTTTAAGATATAATCACGGCATTATGTTCGGTAAAATGTATCGATTATGACTGAATAAAATATTATCACTCTGTAATACCAATATTATAACTATCGAATGAAGAACTGTAATTTCTTTTCCATTTTTCTTTATGAATTTCTCAAATACTTTTCTCGAATGAATATTATTATTTATCTTCACCAATTCAGTCATATTTAAAGAGCCTCGTGCACTTTTATCGTGTATGAAAGTTTAATGCAACGACCGTTTTCCGTGAGAGGACACAAATTTAGTGAATAAAATTGCATTCTCGTTTTAAAATCCCCAGGGGAAAGTTGTAAAATTAAAGAAAGTAAAATTAAATGAATTTTCCACTCTTTTCATCATATTATTCAAAAAGTTTATAAATTTTAGATTTTAACTGTGCTAATTAACAGAATATATCACTTTAAACACAAATCTAGACAGTTATCGACACATATCAATGTTTTTTGCATTATTTTTATTTTAAATTGTGTTTGGTGAAACCTAATTAATGTAATTTTTTACGGCATAAACCTTTTTATTCTAATAAAATAAAATAAAGATATTATAACCCGAAGAAGTACGAAATATAGAAGAAAACACGTCTTTACATATTTTTGGTATTATTTTCACATTATGTTCTACATTGTATACAAAATATGGATATTTTATAACAATTAAATCACTACACAATAGAAAATATCAAAACACTGTAAATTATGCTTTTCATGAACTTTTTCTGCATTCTGGGCACTCTTTCTGCAATTTAGTTTCACGTAAAATGATCAGGAAGCTGTCCTAATGCTTGTACTTTCGATATACTGCAATTAAAGAAAGAAAATGTTAGCTTTCACAAACAAAGTATTAATTCACTATTCTATCTACGTACTCAACTATACTGGACACGCTGGCACACTTCAAGATTTTAATTTATGTTAAATATTACTTTTTTTCACCATTTTTCACTCGAAGATGAACCTCTGCTAAGTAAACAAAGCAAGATTTGGCAATCTGGAAGCTTTATACAAAAAGAACACAAGTTGTATACAAGTTGTCTCCTTTACGGAACAAATATAACTAAAAAATATCAAAACATGATGTTCATACAATTTCACGACATTATGTCAACATAATAGCGGAAATATGTAAGATAAATATACTTTCGATATTTTCGACATAGATTTACACATTTTCACTTAAAAATGGATTATATTATGACCTTTTTATGGATCTAAAAACATTTAGTCGTAATTTTAAGGGGAAATTTCAATATATTAACTGGAATTTATCAAATAAAATGTATTATTCTTATTAATAGAAAATAACTGATTATTTTCTATACATTTTTTAGTTAAGTTGTTTTTTCTTGGTATTTATCGCATATAATTTTCAGTTTATATACTTCCATTTTGTTCATACTTTATATTTTTTAGAAATAGATTGGTTACGTTGAAAATATGTTGGTTACATTTGAGACATACATTATTTGGATATCAAATGCCGCTTGGGGGATGAACTCCTTTCTAATGTATTTGAAGAAATCATGTCGAAAGGTTCGTTCGTTACTAGAATTATTCAGTTCGTGCACTGTCCCTTAGGATCACCTTTTAATGGGAATATTTCTTACGTTTATGTGCTCTCTTTACTAAATTTAGGGTTTGGAGTGGACCAGTGACAGTGCTTCACCAGATGAGCCTGGATTTATGTTACCAGTTAAACAAGCACTACCACTACCACTGGTTGCGGTCCATTAATTGAATTAGGTACCGTAAGTGCGAGAGACTTTGTCCCGTGAAAGTGGCTTTGACACTCTCCCTGTTCGTAAGCGTTTCTTTACTTCTAGAACTTAAGAATGGTCTTTACCGATCCGATCTACCATGCCTGATCGATAAAGACCAGTTTTATGGCCTCTACATACTACAGAAATTTATGTCCATATTGAAGAGTTTTTCTTGCACAAGCGTAGGGAATTTTCTTCAATATGGACATAAATTTCTCTAGTGAGTAGAGGCCATTACACATAAAAATTAAAGAAAAGTTTACGAACAGGAGGGTGTCAAAGTCACCCGCAGGGGACAAAGTTACCCGAACTTTCGATACCCCTTCGTCATAGATACAGAACTCTATTTATTTATCAATTATCGCCCGCAGTTATTTGTACCATTTGAATAATAAAATGAGTTAACAATGAACCTTCCATTGAGCGCACTTTTCAATACAGTACTATAGTGAGAGAATTCCGTGTTGGACAAGCTAGAAGGCGATTGTGGAGCGACGTTTTGAATTTTCCCATCCAACATTTCTACCTCTAAGTCTTTTGTGAATCGATCGCCCAAGAGGAAGAAACATATTCAATATGCGCCCACATCTCAAACCAAGAAATGGAACATCAAAGGCAATCGGTTACGGAGCTTTTATCGTGTGGATGGAAAAGTAAAAGTTCGCATTTAATTCTTTAAACACAGCGGGGGAGAATTTTATGACTTTAACCCCATATTTCATGCAGCTCGAAAAGCAAATTTGTCTCTGGCAATTTGTGGTTTATATTCAAAATGTCCTTTCGGGGGTGTTTTAACAAACTTCCGCATTTCATTGCGTTTTGCGGCAAATTGTAATGGTAAAATCAGTGCAGAATGGCCCAATTGGCCATCGAGATTAGTGCACCTAGAGAGAAGTGCAAGTTAAGCACGTGATTTCACAAGAAATTTTCCTCATTGCCTCAATCTGTGATTTATGTCACATTCAGCGAAAGAATTTTCATTGAGGAATATACATAAGTGATTTTGATTCATCAGAAATTCGTGATTAGTGGTTTTATGTCCAAAAGTGGTCTTTTTTAGTCACAATTAAAAGACTTTTATTATGGATAGAAGCAAGTATACAACCTCCAATTTTGTACCAATTCACTTTGGTTGACGCATGTTTTCTCGCCGCTGAATGTTTGTTAATTTTTTTTTTGCCCCAACATATTCAATACATCATTGGAACAATTAAGTATAACTGAGAGTTGGAGATATTTATTCGTTCAATCACACAGAAAAATTTCGCAAGAATTAGCGTGTGCACATTTTATTGCTCGATCTCCAATGAATGGGACTACATATTATTATCTTTAAATTGATCGTTGAATTCTCATCTCCGATCTCAATTCTCAAGAGATGGTAGAAGAATTTTTAGGTGAACTATGTGCCGGATATTGCCGGCCTTACCGGTTTCTGTTCAGATACTTGTGTGTCTAATATTGCCCTAGAAGTCAAACGGTAAGAGATATAACATTTGACTTTCAGCGACCCCCCTTACAAATATATTTAGGGTAAAATGAAGTAATTTGGAACCATGTATAATTTGGGACATTTGAGACTTTCTCACTGTTTCAGATGAGCAAAGAGAAAACAAAGACCACGAAAGAGAAGAAAAATAAGATTAAGAAGAACAGAAAAAGCTTTTCTTCCTTTTGAATTTATAAAACAGTAATAAAATCTCAAATGTTCCAAATTGTAAATGGTTCCAAATTACTTAATTTTACCCTACTTTACAAAGATTTTGTTACCGTCCTCTATCCTTCTTCATTTTTCCCAAAATCATGTTTTTTTTAGTAAAATCCAAAAACGAATTTATATTTTAAAATGTTTTACAGAATGCCTAGTTTGAAATGAAAAGTTTCCTAATCGGACAAATCGATCTTGTCAAAGGGATGTAGTTTACCAATTAGACAAATTTTTTTCTCACATTTTATAAAGAAAAACATATTTTCACAAATTTTTAACAAAATCCAGTTGACCGCTAATTTGACAAAACTTTTCCATATTATGTATCTTTTCAACGAACTTTTTTGTTAATTTGACAAAATATTTTGTTATTTAGTCTATTATTTTCTCCAAACGCCGTCAATGATATTGAACCTTTCCTTGAAACGATGTTTTCTACATCGTATTCTTTAAAAAGCTTTTGGTTAAACATATTTCTTAATCGATTGAGATAGGGTAAGTGTGCCAAATTTCGGCATAGTTGCATGCCAAGGTCTCAAGTTTTAAATGCAATATTATTAATACAAATTGAATATTTTTATTACTTCTTCTTAAGAAGTGTTGCTTGGAACCTTGTAGACAGTTTATCGTCTTTATTTACTTTAAAATCATCCTTAATACATTTTAAAATAAATAAAAGTGTTTACAAAGCTTTGGTGCCTATTTCGGCCACCATCATTCTCATAGTTCTTTGCAATTCGGGAATTCTTCAAATGTCTTTTTCACGTCATCTCGTTTGTGGAAGCTGATTTTTTTGTTATTCTGTATAATCTCTAGAGTATGTAAAAACTAAAAATTCATGGAAATTCGAGGAACAAAAAAGGTGGCCGGAATTGCAAACTGGACGGAATTTGGCACACTAACCCTATGTAAGACATTCAAACTTTCTTCTAATGATTCTTCTATGTCAATTTTTTTTCTAAGTTCAAATTTTTTGAAATGTTAGAAAATTCAGAAAATTATCTGTCTGATTCCAATCAATAATGAATCGGTAATTAATTACTAATAGAATTGTTACACTCATTCTGAAAACCAAAAAAAAACATAAGAAAAATAACAATAAAAATTCGAGCACTCAGCGAATTCAACTTCACCAATTTTTGCGTAGACACAAAAAAAATTACTTTGATTGTCTTTTGCCAATTTTCTCTGAAGTACATTCTTTTGTTAAACCTTCATTGGATTTTTTTTCGTGTTTGCCGCTTTGCTCTGCAGACGCCGAGACACCTGTATTTAATGAAAGTCTACGTGCAAAAAGCTTAATCCAATAATTATATGCACGAGACATGCGAGATAAAAGAAAAAAAACAAGATCTTGTGTTGATTCAATATTTCATGGTGCAATTTTTTCAGCACCAACTATCGCTTTCGACAGATATTCACACAATTAATTTTGTCTCCTGACCATGGGTAGAGAGGTGAGTGTGTCCAAAAGATAAATGTTATCGAGAAATTTCAGATATTTTGGAGCTAAAAAGGAAATGGAGACGCCCGGTACCTGGCGCCTCCATCTCGAAGCACCTGCAAATTTGCATAAAATGCAGTAAAGAAGTTTCTCTTCTCTGTCAAACCACAATTTCAGCTTTATGGTGTGATTGATGGGGTTGCAGTAATCGATCTGCTGCCAGTAAATCACCTCAAAATCAACCCATGAACTCAATAATTAACACCACATGGATTTACACGAAATTGCACTTCGAAGGGCAATTTGAGCTCAATGAAAAATCATGTGTTTAATATCTTTTCAACAAGATTTTGAGAAATGAAACCATGTTAGGAGTGACTTGCTTCAACAAATGTTGTATAGCCGTATCATTTACATTTGTCAGAGACTGAATTTCGTAAACTCTTCTGTGGAATCGATATCAAATACGAATTTGATCAGTGTTAATCCTATAGCATCTTATTGAGTTGAAATTTTTTAAGTAAGCCAAGTTGGAGTGTCTACAACAAATAATAAATACAAATAATAAATACAATTAATAAATATATATATATATATATTTTTTTTTAACAATTTTTCCATAAGATTTGTGTTATTCCGTTTCATAAGAAAAAATGTATTTAAGATTAGGTGTCATGAAACTCAATTTTAATGGACTAGAACGTACCTAATGCTAATGTATTAACTCAAAATATTTCATTTTGTGAAAATTATCATGACAAACCTGTTATGGGGGTTGTCTCATTTCAGAGAACTCGAACCCATCTGGCCAGGAAACCTATACAGTAGAATCTCGCACAATTGGCTCTTTTTCAATCGGGCGAAAAATTTTGTTGACAATTTTCACGTTTAATTATGAAGCTAATTTGCCCAAATTCGCTGTAGTTCTTCCTATTTTATCGTGATCCTTTATAATTGAGCGCTTTTTGTGGAATTTACAATGACTTTGACGCCCAAATCTATCGCTAAACCGGATGACATTTTGCCCCATATGCCCGATTGAGAGAGAGTCTACTGTATATCTTTTGGGAACTCGAACTATTCTGATTGCTTTTGACTTACTTCTTCTATAAACTGTTTTATTAGACTTAAATGATTGCGAAACCCGGATTTATAGGCATCTGAATACAAGCATGGTATATTTCTGGTGAAAAATGCAAAGTTTTGATGTACAGTTTATAAAATGTGACGCATTAATTGGCCATTCAATAATCCGGTAGAATGACACAGTAGCTAGCTAGTATTTTTGGACATTGCTTTTTTTTTGTAAAAAATACCCACTTTTCCAAATAGCCTTTGGCTCGGAAGTTTCTTCATCTCTCAATACTGTCTGGCCTATTCCCAAAGACAATATAACAATGATGTTGTAACAAATAACATACAGCCTGCGAAGAGACATTTCCATCGTTTAGTCCTGGAGGCTGGAATCAACGCTAAGACGGCGATGGATGCATGGGAAGGAAGGTAAAATGATGAAATGAGATGAAAATAAATTGAACTAAATTGAAAATGGTGCCACTATTGAAAAGCTTTGAATGCATCTTGAATCCAAGTGATATGTGCCAAAATTTGACATCAATCTAACCATTGATTCTCAAGTTGTAGCTAATTAGGAACAATCTATATTTCAGTGTTTTTTAATAGAAAATACCGAGTTTCGTATTTTTTATTTCATTATTATGTACGTAAGGGCCTTGACAGACCTGAGGATAAGCCTAGAGACGGATTAGCGTAAATATATTCAAAATAATGGTTATACTTCATTGTGAGAATTTTACGAACTTTAGGTAAAAATGTTAATAGTATTTATGTACAGAGAAATCGTCAATCAGAGCAAATGACACTCAAATCATCCAATTTTTTCTCAGTGGAGATAGGAAAAATTCCTGCCTCCACCCAGAATCGAACTGGAGACCTCTCGTTAACTAGACGAGTGCTGGGGTTAGACTTCATTTCCATCATTTTCCACTAAGTCGTCTCTCGGATTAAGTCGTAAGTGTATCTAGGCCCTAAGGAAGCGACAACTCAAGCCAACCCTAAGCTATGAAATGCCCTAAACACATTTATGACTTAAACTGAGAGATGGCTTAACGTAATTATAATCAGAATAATGATCAGATAGCATTTCCATCAGTTTCTGATTAATTCGTCTCTAGACTTAAGTCGAGAAACGGCTCAGTTAGTGGGTTACTGATGAGAATGTAGTTTAATCATTATTTTGATTATAATTACATTACTTGGCTTAAGTCGTAAGTGTGTCTAAGGCATAAATCTTAATTGGAATCTTCGCAGTTAATTAGGGTGATTCAGATTTGGTTTTTGGGAAATGTTGAAAACTCAATGATACTGTGTTGAACGGCCTCAAAGTGAAAAAAGAAAATCACCTAAGATCACAAAGATGTCGTATGACCGTGTTGTTTTAGTAGAACTGTTGAATCTAGAGGAGTTGGAGGCAGAAATTTCGTTCTGACGAAGATTCTTCTAAACCAACTGTATCAATCACTGTTCAGCCGGTGTGGTAACTTTGAGGGGCGCTATAACGGCGGCTAACCTCAAGTTACGATATCTCTATAATTCCGCTAAAGGTACAATCGAATCGGCTCCCCAGTCGGTTTTCTCTAGCACAGCGTAACAAAGACGACACCAGTATTGGGAAGACGTGGCTGTTTTCGAGTAGGAAATAGACCTCAATTCATGGTATCTAGCGATGCAGGGTGCTCCAACATGGTATGGTGTGGAGCATCAAAATCTTTCATGATATTTTGGACATGAAGAACCTCTAATTTAGACATAATTTTAAGGGAGGGGGGGTCACCGAAGACCGGAAGTTAATATCCCTTACCTTTTAAGTTCCATAATCGTGACAATTTAAAAAGAAGCTCATTGTATTTCGTTTAAGCAGTAAAAAATAATTTTTCGCAAATTATTTTTAAAAAAAATCTTTTTTTTGCAAGTTATAGTAATCTAAATTTAGTAAGAGTTCAATTGACGCACCTTATACATGTGAGGTACATTAAAGGTCATAATTTCGCAATCAAACTTTCAATATTCAACGTTTTGAAAGTCTAACGTTTTTATTTCAGTTTAGTTAAGGGTCGAAGGTTATACTGGTAAGAATGAAACATTAAATTAGATTATACTCCATCTTTTTCAAAATAATGGATCATATTTGAACCCCTGAAAGGATCACTAGTGTCTCTTGAAATTTTGTGTGCAAATTTATCACGTTAGATTATGTTTTATCACGAACATATTACTTATATTATATTTCTCTGATCTGAGCGAACATCAAAGATGACTTTATCACTGTTTCTGTTCGCTTATTCCGGAGGTAAATAAATGTCAAAACAGGGACACCTTTTAAGGATCCTCGGTGATTCTTTCATTTTTACCAGTTGGATTAATTTAACCCTTTTATTTTTACCAGTGTACTCTTAAATTGGGGTACCTTTGAAATTGGGCTTTTTCTCCTATTTTTGAAGAAATTGAGGCTTATCTAATGTAATATATCTTTACAATTGCTTTATAGAGTTAAATTTATATAGTAAAATCGAATTCCATTCGAAAGTACGACAAAAGTCTTAATTTCAAAGACACACCAATTCAAGGGTTCACTTCCTCCTATTGCATAATGTATTAAGTTTTGGTATCTATTCTTAAGAAAATATTCTATGCTTTAAAAATAAAAATATATTTATAATGTTTAGTTTTATTATTTTTCTCTGAGATCTTTTGTGAAAGTTTCAAGGTTTACCAGAAAATAAGAAAAACATCTCTCCAACTTTACTGCAATGCCCCCTTCGCTTTGTGACATATCGATCTTGTGAGTTTAGAAAATCTCCTCCCAGCCGGTCAATAATAAACATTTGTTCGGATTATTTTTAAACCCTTGTCCTGCGATTTCTGCAGTTTATGGAACAAATCTCTTGCGTAAAATGACTTAGACTTCAGTCAGTGCTATAAATTTCTCTCATCGTTAACCAGTTTGCCCCCTGGGGCTTGTACGAATTTAGTGCAACAAATTTCCCGACCTTTTTTGCAAATCACAGACTTCACATGATTTCTTGTGACAGTTTTGGGTTAAGTCTTTTTCTTCTCTTTGCTTGATCCTTGAGATAAAACTGCGATCATGTCTGTGGTGTGTCTGCTTTCTCTCCTGACCGATTTTAATTCTTTTTTTTTATTTTTTATAAAATAAAATAAATCCTAAAAAGCCGCCCACGGAATGGTTTTTATGCAATCAACACGTACTTCCAGGTGGCACTTTTTGCATTTTATTTGCCAATCGGAGGTGCAATTTGTGACTTGAACGTTACAATGGAGGCACAGAAGCAGAAAAAGTGCTCAACTTTTTAATTGCTACCTGTTTCACTTCTATGCGTTTGAATGAAAGTTAACATATGTACATTACTGGTACCTCCGTGTCGAATTGCAACTTTTGCATTTTAACCCGATTTTCAGTCTCGGACGATTTGTCCAGAAAACCAATCACCGTAGATGTTGGGGAAGAGGAAAAACCTGAAGAATTTTTTTTTTTCTGTATCTTATTCTTTTTTTTATTGTTTGTCTTTTTCACATGGACATAATAAACAATATTCGAGTAATATATATAGTTTATACATTATATAAAAAAAGCATGAGTTCGAATGACGCGAATGTCAATGAGACAACTTAGTAACTCTAACATCTAACCTGATAGTTTAATATCACAACGTAGAAGAGTGATCTCAAAATGTGGAAGATGAAGCTTCTGGTGTCTCTATCACAAGATGATTTTGGGAGATAGATTGAGGACTTGGAGGAGCCTGAGGATGCTTAGTACTCATCATCTTCCTCGCTGCTCTCGCCACTCGCATGATGTGTATACTGTTCGTGGCCCAAGGGTGCTGCCTGCTGGTGATGGCCATTGTGGCCAGTAGTGTCTCCGTGAACTTCGAGTTTACCATTTGTGATGATCTGAGCCTGGAAGCCATTGTGCTTGTCTGCGGTGTACTTGACGAGCCTAATGTTGCCATCGGGGTCAACAACACTGTAAAAAATTATTAGCATTAATTTTCGCCTTTTATTAATGCTCGTCGACTGGGCTAGCAATTGTCGAACAGGTCGTACACTCATTAGAATAGCTATTCTAAAAGGCTTAAATGCAAATCTAAACGTTTTGGAACAAGGCATGAATTTAGAAAATGTCCAGAATTGTGTATCAGAAAATATTTTAGAGAAAACTCGTCTTGAATTTTGTTCCGGAGGTTGGCTCCCAAGGCTAAGACGGCGGTAGACACTAACCTAGAGATTCTCTATATGTCTATCATTTATACAGCAAAATTATTATCTCTTTAATTCATAGCAATCTTCTGAGTAATAGTCTTGAGTAATTCCCAATCTCGATATCAATCATCCACGCAAGAAATCAGTGAGTTAAATACCCTTCTAAATTCATAAATTAGCAAAATTAAATTCAACAAGTTGATATTTTTATATCATCAAATCAATTGCAACAAAGATGAATAGTTTACTGTTACTATTTCCCTATGAATTCTTTAACTATTTCCTCAACTTTCCAAGCAATTTGCAGCACTTCGCATGATTATGATGCCAGAAAGAATTTTAAGTAGCAGCTATTTGTAGCAAGTTGCATGATTAGGATGAACATTTCAGGAAGTGCTTCACTCCATTGCTTGGCAAAAGAAATAAAAATAGTTAAGGAAGGTAGAGTCAATTAATACAAAAGTATGTCAATGAGGAAAATGCAAAGAAGTTGTTCAATAAACTAAAATCTATGAAAGGTCAAAATTTTAGATCATTTCCAAATCATTGCGGAAAGATTGGACTTGCAAAATGGTAATTTAGCAATTTTTTTTCGAAATTCTCATGAGAATTTGTTCCATTTGTTGTTGTTGTTTGTTTTAGGAGATCTGGAATTGTTCTTTGAGCAATTACCTTCGAAAAGTAGGGAAATATTGTTATCTTTGCTTTTAAAAGTAAATTTAAAATTGCTGAATTTGATTATAGAAATATAATGGGAGCTACTAATTTAGAAGTAGAGTAAGATGGGGTAATTCGGAATCATGTATTTTTAGATTTTTTTTCACTATTTCAGATGGTCACAGAGAAAAGGAGAACCACGAAGGAGTACAAGACTTTACATTCTAGAGTATTTCTTTGTGGTTTTTTCCTTTTGACATATAAAATTCTATGGAAATCTCAAAATTCTAAATTAGACATGATTCCAAATTACCCCTTCTTACTCTAATCTCATAATAGGTATTGTTCCATTATCAGGAAGGATTCCAAAAAATCTCACATATTTTTGTCGAAAGTTTACCAACTGCAAGAGCTTATTTATTGATTGAAAATTGCTATTTTTAGCTGAGTTTCTTTTGTGACTCTGAAAAATATTTTAATAGTAAGGGACACCGGGGCAGAATTCGTCATTGAATGAAATATTTAGGAAGGAAACTAATTAGTCAATATTCCTTCTAAGGCGAACTATAACAACCCACTACATACCATTGTCTAACTCTATCTTAGTCTCCTTTAGTAATTCTACAAGATCTCATTGAAATTTTATAGGACATTAGATCAAAAATAACTATCCCATTGCTTTTAATATATTCATTGACTCAAAGAGAAAATTTATAGATTTTCTATGTCAGTAAATCTTCAATATTAAATGTAAAACATTTTACTTTTTCGAATTATTCTCAATCAAGTGACAAACATTAGATAATAAATTCTTATATGATCGATTTACCTTTCAACACAATAAAATAATTGATTTATATCACTTATTTATTTATTCTTGATTTTTGAACTATTAATCCGTCACCGTGATAGCCACGAACAGCATTTAATTTATGTAATATGTTAACTTAAGCACGACAATTACTTAATTCTATTGATAAAGTTTTGTATCCGGTATATGCTAAGATAGGTCTTGCAATAATTTCTGACGAAACTTCATGGCATCTAACTCTATCGTGCATTTGTTTTTTCAAAGATGTTTTAGAGGAAAATTCTTGATTGAAAACCCCAAAAAGTATTTTAACCATTAACAATATTATATTTTTGTTTTCTTTTAGTTTGCAATTATCGCGGTATTCATTCTAATAAAGGGTAAATACATTTTTAAAGCAAAGCCCTGTATTCAATCTCAATTCTCCTTTGAAATCTAATACCATTAAAAGAAAAAAGATATTTCGTAAAACTATTAGTTAACCCTTTAAGGACAATTGGGTCACCGGTGACCCAAAAATGAATTCTTTTCTACGGCCATATAAAGTTGTGCTTTGCTCTACAAAGTCAGAAAAAACGATTGTTTCTGACTCTCAATTTTTGACTTTTCCGTCCTTAACCCTTTAAGGACGATTGGGTCACTGGTGACCCAAAACTTTTCCTACGGCCTTCTAAAGTTGTATTTTGCTCTACAAAGTTAGAAAGAATTATTTTTTCTGACCCTTAATTTTTGACCATCTCGTCCTTAAAGGGTTAAAGGGTTAATATTTCTGAATTCCTACTGGAGACTTACGAAATATTCGTAATGCGTTTAACCCATTAAACCCAGTTCGTAAAATTTTGTAGTATTTTTCAAAAACATTGTTTGTAACGTAATCACTTGACGAGAATTTTTTGTTCCTCTGCAAATATTAATTCTTAAATGTTCGTAAGTACATAAAAAAATTTTCGTAAAAGAACAAAAAATGTTTGTCAGGTGTTCATGTTACGAACAAAGTTTGTGGAAAAAAGTACACGCTTTTACTAATTGGTTTGTGAGTTACACGCTTTACGAGCATTTGGTAAGTCCCGTAAGTCCCCAGTAGGAATTCACATTCACAAACATTTACGAACAATTTTACAAAATATTTTTTCCGTGTTATTAAAAATGAATTATTGACTGCATAGGGGATAACTATGGGGGTAGTTTCGCACACTTAAAATTTTCTAAAATCAATTATATTTTAGGATGATCAAATAATATTTGGGAGTTGTCTTGTACACTTTAAGATAGCCAATTTCAAAGTGAAACAATTAAGAAACTGCGAGCTTGAATAGCAATGGGTAGGGTAGTTTCACGCAGTTAAATATTTTTCACATTAATTTTATTTTCATATTATGTGAAATAAATTTGAATAGTGATCAAGCTTATTACGAATATCTTAATGAGTTCAAATTGGTCTAATGAATATTGTTAATTTATAATCCTTAAAAGATATATTTTGTTACCTTAGGGGGAAACGTGGCACCTTTAGAATAGGGCTTATTGCTCCTATTTTTAGTTGGAACTAAATCATACAACAATATAATATAGTTCCACAAACCGATTGTGAAGCTAAATTACATCATGATAAGGCTCATTTTATTTAAAAGTAGGAAAAAATGCGCGAATTTAAATGTGCCCCAATTCAACTGTGCCCTACTTTCCCTTAATAATTTGTGAATAGCAAGGTCAGGTCATATTTATTTCGAAAAATATTTCAATAAAAATCTGACTTGTCTTAAATGGTCCCACCTATCCTTACAATTTAGTTTGTCTTTTTTCCCATTCATATGACTTTTACAAGATTTAAATCTAAAAAAATGTGGAAAAGCCTTTCTACAAATTTAATTGTATTACTAAATTAAAAATATGAAAATTAATTAGTTAAAATGTTAATTGAACACAAATATTTTGATGAATTTTAACGAAAATATTAAAATTTAGTCCTATTGATTGAGTTGTTAATACTGTCAAGCGTATTGTATTGATTGTACTAATACAATTTATCAATATTCAAGAAAAATATTTCTATTTTGCAATAATTTCTTAATAGATTATGAATTAATCTTTAAGTCTTTCTAATTTTAAAAATAAGAATCTGGAGCTCTTTTCTCTTAAGAATGTTGAAAATGAGAAACGTGTGTATGAAGAGATGTCAGTTATTACAATTGCTAATACAAGCGACAATATTGGTTTTTCTGTATAGAATTTCTAGGTAATTATTCCCACGTTATCAATTGATTTATCAAAATGACAAACACTGATTGAGAAAGGAACTAGACTAAGGAGAGTCTTTATATCCTCTTGTTAGGTCTCTCAGTAAACCGTGATAGAACCAAGTATTTTTAAAGCCTTCTTGAGTAGGTCCTTAACATGCTTGACATGTTAATAAAGGTTTTAGCATCTTCTACATGCGTTCCAAACCACAATCTTAGCTTTAATCCTTATAAAGATCGATTTATAAGGTCTTTTGGTTTTGATCTTTGGAAGGATACTTACGTGTACTCTCCGTGCACAGCATCTCCATGTCTCGTCTCCTTCCTGCTTTGGGATACGTGGCTCTTTGGATCCTCTACGCCGTAGGCAAAGTGGTAGTCTGGCTTGGCAATGTAGTCAACTTTGTGCCCATGACCGTGGTCATCTTTCACAAGAACTTCATGCTCTGGACCACTCACTGGACCACTGAATTTAGCGTAGGAGTAGCCAACGGGATGATGATCCTGCGCCACATAGGCTCCACAGGATACCACCAAAGCACAGACAACAGCAGCAATCTGGCAAATCAAACGCATAATCCTCATTCTCAAATGGCAATTTATCCAACAAAAGGGTTCATCACAAAGTCACTTACATGCATCAGGACCATCTTTAATCTCCAAGTGTTTTTGGTAAACTAACAATAAGTTACTACGGTAGCACTACAAGAGGTGTTTAGCACTACAATTTGAACACGATACTGTGCCGTTTGAACGAATTCACCAAAGTATTTATACCAAAGACGGTAATTTAATGCACCATTGGCGTCTTTTTTCGGTTACGGTGTAAATAGTGTGTTGCTCTTTTGTGCATTACGTCAAATAATTTTTTTTTATTTCACCTTCTTTTCTACCCTCACCCAAAACAACCCAATACTTTAACCAATGTATCCGCTTTTCAGTGCAAAATTTTACATTTGTGGCGCCTAAATGACTCAAAATTAGACTCGACATGCACACAACATCGGTCATTTGGCATTTCCCACCCAAAAAGCCCACCACAAGCCTCCAGTGATCATTGATGCGAAAATTTCTCCAAGAAACAAATGAAAGATCTAATTGCTGAACAATTATTTTATATTCGCCATGTGGCGGTTTTTTTTCCATTGCTCGAACTTCAAGTAGAGAGCAACATTCATACTCAAAAGAAAAGTTTGTAAGAAGTTTGAAAATGCTTCTGAAAAGGAGTTCAATTTTGGGAGTTAAAAAGAAATAACAAAAACAATTGTTGATTGAGTAATATTTGTTTATTGATATTTGGCACTACTTCAGAATGATTTAAAAATATCTACTTAACAAACGTTTGACAAAAAGTTCTGTTATTTGGAGGTTGAAAGTCGTAAAATGTCTTGAGTTTCAATTCTGTCCCGTACACAATTTTCAAAATCGTTGACAAACAAGTTTGTAAATGTTTGTCAAAGATCTGACATATTCTAATATAATATCATTTAAACAATATATCAAATGTTTTAACAAACTTTTGCAAACTTTTTTGATACATAAATTTGCACTGATAGGTCTGACATATTCCAATTTAACATCCTTTAAAAAATATATCAAATGCTTTAGCAAGTGATTACAATTTTTTTTGACAAATACGTTTGCAAATATTTTACCAAGGTTTGATACGCTCCAATTCAACATCCCTTCCACGAGATACAAAGCTTTGACAAACGTTTCTAAACATGTTGACGAACGATTTTGCGAATGTTTGTCAAAGTTATGACCAAGTCCAATTTAACATTCTTTAAGCAATATATCAAATCTTTGACAAATGGTTATAAACTTGTTTACGAACAAGTTTGTAAATAATTTTTGAAAGTATGACGTATTTCGATACAACATCTTTCAGAAAAATATTAAAGCTTTAACAAACATTTACAAACTTGTAGACGAACTAGTATGTAAATGTCTGTCAAAGATTTGATATATTCCAATTAAACATTCTTATTGCAGGATTCTGCAAAAAGTTTAATAATTCGAAAAACAACAAACTTGTTTGTCAAAACTTATCCCTTTTGGAAAATTGACAGTTATTCAGCGCGTCAAATTACTACACCTTATAACATTATTCATACTAAGTTCAACTTTTTTAACAAACTTTTTACAAAACTTTGTAATAGAGGAATGTAGGCATGGTTCGCACAGAGTGAACCTTCAAACGATGTTAATTTTATCTTCATTTGCAAAGAGCTGACTTACCATTTCTCATCTCGATTCATGAGCTTAAATTATCTATATTATGGCTAAGGAATGACGAACTAGCTCTTTGTAAACAAAAAGAAAATTTGCGTTGTTTGAAGGTTCACTCTGTGCGAACCATGGCAACATTCTCCTATTCATCCCCATGGTCAAGAACTTTCTCAAGCATAACTTATTGTAATTACGATTTTGCAAATTTGATATTTTCTTAAAATAATGTCACGTATTTTTTGTCAATCCGTCTGTCCGTTTTAGGGTTTACAAGTTAAGCGGTTGCGGACAATAATTTAGAAAGCATTCGAGGAACCTTCTCTTAAGACTGTCCGTGTCCACCACCCTCTAAAACCGTTTTAATTAAATTTTCCAGAAATTTGTTCATCAATTCTTATCATTTTCGAATAATTTTCGGAATTTCTCTAAACTTATTTTTCGTGAATATATGACAACTAAGTTAAATCTTTCCTTCTAAGGATTTTGCAATTTTTGAAGCTAAAAAGTGTCTGGACAACATATTTCTTAATCGTTTGTGACAAATTTAGTTTCATTTGAAAGGCCCTTGAATTCTTGACAGATTTGACTTAAATCCAATCTGTTTTATCAACCGGTATTAGTTGTTAATGCTAAATTCAATAATAATTTAGTGGTTCCCATGAGTTATCTCTTTCGGGACCACAGCATTGGGCTCCTACAAAAAATATTCCAGATTCAGACAACCTTATAGTTTGTTAACATCACCAAGAATGGGATTTTTATCGATTCTATAGTCAAAAGGAACTGTTTTGCTCAGAATATCAAGATTTTACTTTCAACTACGCAGAATTCCAAAAGAGACGAAAGCCTTAAACCGCTCCATAACTTACTTCATTTAAAGTATTTAATGGGAAAAAGTATTGATGTGTAGCATCAACGCCATGAGTTAGAGCAGTCCGCAAAGTTGAAGTGCTTTGCCATTAGTTCTACTTCTACTGCCGACCGTAAAATGTTCAAATTATAAATGGGTATTTATAAGGTGTTGAAACCCGCACTTTTATCTTGTTAAATAAGAGGGCAAAAATCTATGTCTCTCTTGCATTACTTTTATTTGTACAGAATCTAAACATTGATTGAAAATTTAACAGTTTCATTGTTGAAATTTTGAAATAATGCCACGATTTTGAATGGGAAAGTGTTGGAAATTACAAGAAAAAACTGATTTTTTTTTGCACCATGTCAACACAGTTTTTATCATCCGTAAAGTTCTTGAGTTCCATGAAAGTTACCATTAAAATCGATGGTCATCACCATATGCAATTTTTCTTTATGTATCAATATTAATGAGTATTGAATGCTTGGATTAATTGTATGTTTGGGACTCCATTGTATAACCAAAATGTGGTAGAACAAATAGTTTTATAATTGAACTTGCGTGAAGTCACGGCGATGAAATACAAGAATAAGGAACTATTAATTAGGATTAATGGGGAATATTCATAAAGAAAAGGTTAATAAACTTATTATTTGTGATCGAAATTTCCAGAAAAGATATTTAAATACCTAATTTAAAGGATAATTAAATGTATTTTGGGAAATATTTATCTTAAATCACTGCTCAAACTCCACGAAAGCTGTTGACTCTACGATATCAAACTCCCCTGTCTCCACGGTGGAGCAATTTATAAAAACATTTTTTTCAGAATCAGATAATTTCTAAATTATCTGAACCATCTTACTGTCATTAACGTTAGAAGCCAATTGTCAAGAATAGCAACTTCAAGTTTTCGGAAAACCCGATTTTCCCATAATTAGTATGACTTCAATTACCGTTCTCTTCTTGCCCCCTACTTCGTCAGTCATTTTTTTTGGATTTTCTAAATGTTCAAGAGTGCCCATGAAAATCCAAATCACTTTTTTTCATCAACAATAACTTTTATTGTGTAAACATGTTTTTGATATTTCAATGAGAGTAAGTGAGATCTAAATGTAGACATCTCATTCACTCTCATAGGAAACTTTGAAAACATATTTACAAACAAAAGTTATTTTTCACTGGGCATAAAGGTTTATCAAAATAAATAAATAATTATATTGCCCAACACAGCTTAACTTTTATTTTGTAAACATGTTTTTGAAATTTTAGTGAGAGTGAATGAAATCTAGATGTAGTCATCTCGCTCACTCTCACACGAAATTTTGGAAACATGTTTACAGACAAAAGTTATTGTGCGCTAGTCACAATAAAGGTTTAAAAGGCCCTAGATAGCAAATTTGTAAACCGAATCAAGCAAGAAAAAATTAGGTAATTGAAAGGTTTTGGAATCTTGGGGAAGTTTGATTCGGTTGCAGCCGGTAATGAACTGCTAAAAAACTCATACCTTAAGTATTTTCAAAACTCTATAAAAAAAAATATTTCATCAGTAAAAAATTAAAAATTGGTCAGCAAAAATTTAAAAAGTGAGAAAAAAAGTTAACCCTTCAAGTTGGCCCACACTGATCTAGGCTTATCACTAGCCTTTATTTTTCGCTGACCACTTTTTTATATTTTAAAATTTACATATAAAAATTTTAAAATTCGTAACATTTGAAAAATTTTTCAAAATTTCTGGTCAACTCGAATATTTCTTCTGTTCATTTATTATTTTTGCAGACCATCATTTATTTTTTAATGATAAGCTAAGATAAGATAAGATAAGATAAGATTTTTATTATTCCATTGTTCTGTTTTATGGTGACTACGTTTTAGTTTTTACTGCTCATTCTTAATTTTATGCTAATCAAATTTTTTTTTAACTGACACCATTTTATATTTTGATGAGAATTTTTTATTTATTACTAAACTCTTTTGATGTTTTACTGCTTATTTTGTTTTGTTGATCGTTTTAATATTTCTCTGATCAAATCGAATATTTCTAATGATCGGTTTGAAATTTTTATTGATCATTTTTAACTTTTTGCTGACCATATTTTTTCTTATCATTTCGAATTATTTGCTGATCAAATTTAATTTTTTGCTAACCAAATTTGACTCTTTAGGGAAAAGTATTCTCCCTTACAACTTTCATGTCTTCGAATAATGTTAATTTCTATTATTTCTTCTAAAACACACATAATTATAACATAATTGTCAATAATTTATAATACGCTAATTAATATTTAATAGAAATATGTAAGATTCTTAGGAAAAATAAAATAAAATTCATATTATTCGAAGGCATGGACGTTCGTAGAAAGAGTACTTTCCTCTAGGGAGAAGTGGGGTAGCTTTAAATGTGGGGCAGCTTTAAAATTGGAGTTTTTCACCTATTTTTAAATAAAATTGAGCCTTATCATGATATAATTTAGATGAACAAACAGATTTAGAAGCTAAATTACATTATGATATGGCTCAGTTCCATTGAAACACGGGAGGAAAAGGTTCCCACTTCCCAATAGGTACTGCTCATTTATTTTTTCTCCATATTAATTATTTTATTATCTCAAAATTTTATATTTTCTAATATGATGCATGTCTTATATTAAACTATTAAAAAAAACATAAGACCCGGACACCCCTGAGCCGACCTATATCGGGTCAAAGTTTAAAAAAATAGTCAATATTTCCGGGTCCAATAATTAATTTTTTAACCTAAATTTTCATTTTCTTTATGCGTCTTAATAAGGCTTTTCAAATGACAGTTAGAAAATTGTGGCTTAGGGATGGCGTAAAACCGCAAACTTATTTTTTTCCAAAAACACCCTTAAGGAAGTTGATAAAATTTTAAGATGTTGTGGTCTAGGGGGTCTAGGCCATGAAGTCTTCCGAAACTGGCGTGTGTTTGCTGTGGGTGCAATAAAACCGGAGATATAGAGGCAAAGTTTGTGAAATTCAAAAGCAATATCCCCGGTTCTGTATATGACACAATTTTATGGATGTGGACGAAAATGAAAGCTCTCATGAAACACTGCAACCGTCTAGAACATGAGTGAGCAAGAACCGTTTGAAATCGAATAAATGTCAAAATAAGTTTGTCCAAGTAGCGCTTTGACCGCATTGACGTACAATTCTCATTTGACGTTTGTTCGATTTCAAACAGTTCTTTCTCACCTCAGTTCTAGAATATTTAAATTTCGTAGACCTAATGATAGGGGCGCTATAGTCAGAAACCAATTTTCGCAACACAAATCTCAATTATCTCACCACACACTTAACCGTTTTTGATGATTCAGATTGCGTAAAATTCAATAATTCGCTTACATAGTAGAAGTTCGTCACATGGGCACACGGAGTTTTGTACTCAGAAAACGAGTTTAAAAATAAATACTTTGAATTATCTCGGCTCAAAATTAGGATAATCTGGTCTACATTTCGATGACTCGGAATAACACTTAAATAACTCGCAAATGGTCAACTTTACAGGAGATCGACTTCAAGCTGAAATTTTACACGCTAAGTCTAAAGTGTTTAATGTTTAAAAAACCCTATAACTTTGAGAATAAATAATTTTCATCAATAATAGGAAATGGACGGAGACACTGAACCTTTCTTGATTTTCACAATTTTATTCTCTACGACGTTTCGAGGATGGATGTCCTCTTCATCAGGTATCGAATGTGGCAGGGAAAATCACGTACAGGTGGGAGTTGTTACACTGCACTTGAACTTTGATCACAGATTGATCCGTGATGTTCAGCATTCGACTGTTTCTGTGTCGGTCAGTCGAATGCTGAACATCACGGATCAATCTGTGATCAAAGTTCAAGTGCAGTGTAACAACTCCCACCTGTACGTGATTTTCCCTGCCACATTCGATACCTGATGAAGAGGACATCCATCCTCGAAACGTCGTAGAGAATAAAATTGTGAAAATCAAGAAAGGTTCAGTGTCTCCGTCTATTTCCTGCTACATTCTGTCGAACCGAAATTCTTCTTCAGCAATAATATTCACAGAGAAGATAGAGGATGTCAAATAGTACCCAAAAAGCGAAAAAACAAACGTTGAAAAATTCTAGTTATTCGAGTCTTATTCTAAACTAAACCATTGATTTCATCCATGTATGTATCATCATTCTGTAAAGGTGTCTACACATTGGAGCTGATTTCATCAAGAATTATTTCAAGAATTTTTTAAAGAAAAATTCATATTTTTGAAGGAATTTTTGAAGAAAAATGCCTCCACACTGGGTTTTTTATTTTCCATCAAAAATTTTTTTGACAGATTGCCATCATTTCCAAGTATCTTGCTCTTCTGACTGTTTTTCACGAAAATTTGTTGTTTCACTGCTGGAAAAAGTGAGAAAAGCGTTTGGTGAAGTTCCTTGGGATAGTATTTAGTGAATTTCTGAAGAAAATCTTCTAAATATGCAAGGGAATAGTGTTTTTCTGGAGATGTCGTTCTGGTGGAATCCAACCCAGCCTTTGAAGGAACATTTCCTGTGATTTTCCTCCAGAAATTGCCGGAAGTTAATCCATCTGTGTATTCTTGAGGTGTTCCACAGTACAGTGTCCTCGTAAGATTGCAAGATGGATGAAAAGGAGAAAATTCACGGGCACTTTCTAATCTCTATATGCCTTGGTTACCAATTAAAACAAGAGCTAACCAGAGCCACCAAGGAGATCTCAATGCAAACGAGAACTGTCCGGAGCTACCAGAAGCCATCACTTGAACCCCCAGAAGAACATCATAATGATCTTTTATATCATTCACTTTCTCAACCACTAGGAACTATGTGGGATTGCTTCTTTTCGAGAACACCAGAACTGGATAGCCACAGGCCTTCGATTCCTCCGTGGGACTCCCAGTTTGAATAGTAGTGCATGAAAAGGTGGTGAGAAATAAAAAAAAATCTAAAGTAAAATCCTTAAAACCTTAAAACCTTGGTAATCAAGGCATATAGAGATTCCAAAGTGCCCGTAAATTTTCTCCTTTCCATCCGTCTTGCAATCCATGGAGTACGAGGCCACTGTACTGTGGAACACCTCAAGACTACACAGATGGATTAACTTCCGGCAATTTCTGGAGGAAAATCACAGGAAATGTTCCTTCAAAGGCTGGGTTGGATTCCACCAGGAACGATATCTCCAGAAAAACACTATTCCCTTGCATATTTAGAAGATTTTCTACAGAAATGCACTAAATACTATCCCAAGGAACTTCACCAAACGTTTTTCTCACTTTTTCCAGCAGAAAATAACAAATTTTCGTGAAAAACAATCTTGAATCGTGATGGTTTCCGTCAAGAATTCTGTCAAGAATGACTTTGATGAATTTTATTCCAATGTGTAGCGGGTAATTTCTTTCAAAAATTCTTGATGGAAATTGCCTTCAATTGGATATGATTTTTGAAGAAATTTGTCTACACATTAGACAAATTTTCTTCAAAAATCCATCTTTTTGTCAAAAATTCTCACCAATGTGTAGGCAATTTTCTTGAAGAACACTTCTTGAAGCTCATTTTTGATAGAAATTTCTTATAATGTGTAGACACCTTAAGTAGAATATGACTCTATTTCAAAAATTTTATTCAAAATTAATGCATATCATCCTCCAATTTCAACTCCAAATCCAATTTGCATGCAATCCGAATTTGCTTACGTTAATAGTCTCATCTTCACAAAATCACAAAAATTTTGAAAAACGAATTGGAGAAGAAAACGAATTGGAGCTTTCACAAAGTTGGTACGCTTTGTGGCCTTTTTCTTTCACAATTAATTTAAATCTCAATTATAAATCAATTATAAATCTTCGAGTAGGGTAAAGTGATATAATTTGGAATTAGTGTTACAAGTTGGACAATTCGCCGGTACAAGTTGGACATGGCTTTTTCTTGATAAATACAGTACAAAATTTGTTTTGAAGCACAAGGAACCAAATTATAAATCTAAAGCATTAAAAATATACAAATAAAAATGAAGTACTAAATTTATGAAGACAAAAATCCCTGTCCAAATTGTACCATTGTCCAACTTGTACCACTTTACCCTATTATAAAAAAACTACTCATTAAACTTATCAGTAGTTTTATTACTGCACGAAACCTAGTACAAGGTGTCATATTTTCCAAAAACTGTAGAAGAATCTGAAGTTTCGAATATTTTAGCATCACGCTGTTGATCCGTTCGTTAATTTTATCTCTCGATTAAACTCAATCAGACTCAACAAAATCTCATAAATTTTCCGGGAAATTTATTAACTGGCTGTTGTTCATTTTATTAATACAAACACTCAACACCTGTTTTCTGTTGTCTTCTTGTTGAATAAATTAAACAAAAGAAAAGAAGTACAAAAGATATTGTTCAACTGACCGTCATATACATAAAACTACTTTTCTTTCATTTCATTTTCTGAAGTTGTTTTTTTGTACATTTTAACTTCCGAAAATGCATACAAAATTAGCTTACATTGCAACTTAATTAACAAAAGGGAAAAAGTTAGGAATTTCAGGTAGGAAAATGCTCTTTTTCCGACCAATTGCCCCAATTTGCTTTCTCAAAACGCAATAATACCGATAAAATTTGAATTTTCATAAATTATTTTTTGGATTTTCAAATCTAACGATTTTTTTGGGAAAAATCGTCAAATTTTGAAAGTGTACAATTAAGTTTTTTGCAAATTTGGAGCAAAATTTCTCGAGAAGTCGTGTTCAGAGGGTTTGAATGTGAATCTTATTGGAAGGTAGCTTCCAGGTTTGTAGAGTTTGCGCCTCAAATGCTGCACATTTCTCTGACAATTGCTCCGTCTGACATAAGGTACACTGTTAGAAATAGTAAAGCAGTGAAGTGGATGGGAGTATTGTGATCTGTCTTCTGGGTGATTTTTCCTCATTTTCTCCTGGATTTTCCCACTCGAGTGACTCACGAGGATGTCGCGAATTATCTCGCGGACTGATGTTGAAGTTTGTGGGGATTGTGGAGCATCGGGTGAGTGTTTAACGGCCAAAAACCGCCAATTTGTCCATGACCATAAATTGACAAGTATTTACTTATTTTCCCGAAGATCCTGCTTGGGCGTCAATAAACAAGGGCATTCTTCTCTGTGGCGAATGCTGCTCCATCCACAGGAGCCTAGGTCGGCACATTTCACAGGTGAAGAGCCTGAGGCAGGGGAAATGGTCCCCGTCGGTGCTAAATCTCGTGAACTCCCTGAACAGCCATGGGGCCAATAGCGTCTGGGAGCACTTGCTGATAGACTCAGCTGCCCAGAAGCACGGATACAAGAAGCCAACGCCAAAGGATCCTCTGCATTCTCTAAAAGCGGATTTCATTCGTGCCAAACATGTCCAGGCGGCTTTTGTGTTACGTCCAAATTTTGTGGATGGAAATGTTAAGAATATTGAAAGTGAGCTCAACAAGCAGCTCCATGCTTCAGTGAGAGCGCCAAATCTTGAAACTTCCCTTAGGCTCCTGGTTCAAGGGGCAGATCCTAACTATTTTCACGAGGTAAGACCTTTGAGAAAATTATTTAGAAAAATAACAAGAAAGGTGTTAATTTAATGCATGAGACCGGATTGTGAGTCAGGAAAGCATAGCCAAGAGGCTACTCACAGAAAATTTTCATTTATTTTATTTTTATTTATTTATTCAAACACTCAACTCAAAAGATAAAAATTCAGAATTGAAAAATGAAATGGAAATCTTAAATTAAGGGCTCTATTCTGCGAATAAAGATAAATATAAAGAAATTAAGATAAATATAAAGATTTGGTATTCCATAATCAAGATTTCAAAATAAAACTGTCAAGTATCTTTATTTTTAGCTTGGATAAAAATATTTCAAGATTTGGTATTCTGCGCCCAAGATTTCAATGTGATTCTAACCTTAATATTCTTTATTTTTCATGAAGATTTCAAAGGTTGGCCTTTGAAATCTTCAAGGCTGAAAAGGCTGGGGCTGAACAGCTTTAAAAGAAAAAAAAAAGATTTCAAGGGTGGTCTCGAGGTACTTTGAAATCTTTATATGCGTTTTGAAACTCGTTTGAAAAGCATTAAAGCCATGGAATGGAAGATCTTTTAATTTATTAGAAAATTCGAAAAGTTCGAATCTTTTCGAATAGTTCGAAAAGATGTACTATTTCAGAAGAAGGTAAAATTTTGATGAATTAAAAATCTTAATGAATTTATTCTCTAAATCTTATAGTTCAACAAAGATTGTTGAAACTGACCTCTCTTGGAGTTTGAGCAGTTAAAATCATTGATATTAGCGAGATATGATCCTTTGTAAATCGGCTTGGTTGACTAAAGTGCCAAAATGACAAGGCACAAGTGACAGTTTGGATATTGAAGTCTTTATTTGCGTTTCTTCGACTTTTTATCCAAGATCGCAGAATATCAAATCTTGAAATTTTTAAAATCTTTATTTTGAAACTTTATCTTTATCTTTATTCGCATAATAGAGCCCTAAATCTTGATGATCTTTATTAATCTTGATTTAATATTCAATTCTCTTTCAAATTGTGAGAATTGGGAATTATTAAATATTTTTAAAATAATAAATTATTAAATTTTATAAAGTGTTCGGAGCCACAAAAGCCTTCCTCTATTAACAAAAAATGACTAAATTAAATTTAACAAATCCCTGGAACAAGAAAAAGTAAACTTAACTTAACCTTAGGGTTCACAAAAGCAAAGTCTCTTAATTTAAGAGAATTTCTTTTCCCAGGAAAAAGGTTCAACTCCGCTCCACGTGGCTGCTAAATTCGGCCAGCTGTCCCAAGTAGAGCTCCTTCTGATCTATGGAGCAGAGATCAAGGCTCTGGACATTGCTGGACACACAGCCATTGATTTAGCACGAGCTGAAAAGCACACACAGATCGTCAACCGGCTGATCGAAGCCATGTACGAGGTAACGGACAGAATCTGCAATTTTCTCTGCAACCGAAAACCCGATCACGCGGCCGGACAGCACATAATAATCCCAGATCAGACGCAAGGGGAGATCTTCGAGCAGCTGAAGATTGCCCGTGGGAAGCTCTTTCTCATTCCCAACAAAATGTTCGAAGAACTGGTGATGGATCTGTACGATGAGGTAGATCGGCGGGAGAATGAAGCCATCTGGGCAACAAGTTCGCTGAATCCAGAAACTGGGGCAGTGCCGTTCCTTCCCACAAATCCCCATTTGAGTGCCACGAGGAATCAGGGCAGACAGAAGTTGGCTCGATTTAGTCCAACGGAATTTGCCGGCTTCCTGACCGATGTGCTCATCGATGCCAAAAGGAGGCAGAATATGGCCAATCTCAGACCTCTGACCAATGCTGTGGCAGGAGTCTCCACCAATAATGACAGAAAATTGACTATTTCCGACTCAAATCTCTCTGATGATGAACCTCTGTATGATGCTGTGGCTTCCGATGATGACTACGCAGCTCTGGCTCCAATGGGACAGACAGTAAGTTTCTGGATATCTTACAAATTTATCAATTTATCTGATCAAAAAAGAATTTCCTCAACGATTTAGGGTAAATTAAGCTAATTCAAAACCTGTTCCAATTGGAAACTTTTCGCTACTCCAAATGGAAACATAATTTTTTTCCCACGATAAATGCAGTATTAAAATTTTATTTATATATTTTCTACACCACAATTTTATTATTTAGGTAATTTTACTCCAAATAAAGTGAAAATCAATTCATATTAACAAATTTTAATTTACAAATTTCTCAGAAAAAATAAAAGTACCTTTTCACCATCGAATTTTTCATCTATCAACCATGTTTTCTAATGAAAAACACAATTAGGCTGATTGTTCTTTATTCGTTTTTTATTACATTTGTGTAATATTTTTGACAGAATTATGTGAAATTAAGTGTTAATCTATATTGGTAACGGTACGTGAAAATTTCAAATGAAATAATTACCTATTTCGTGATCATAAAGGGTTTTTCTGAAGTGTCTGCAAATGCTTCAATAGGAAAACACCAAGCATAAGAACAAATCTTACATTCAAGCGCAACTCAACTTTGGAAGCCTTTCGTTGCGGGTTTCACTTACACTGTTTGTCTCCAATTAGAAAATTTCCCTTGTCCCCATTTGGATTAATTTGTTTCCAATAGAAGCATTTTACACTCGCGTATTTTTCTTGTATTTAAGATGTTTTCAAATAATATTAAAATAATTTTCGCTAAACAGTAACATTCAAGAAGAGTTAACGAGCAAATTTATGTAATTTTCTTCAGAAAAAAAGGAACTTAATGTGTTGAATCTTCTGTCAAATTTAAAGCGTATGGAATTGGTTTCAAAGTAGGACATTTACCCTATTTGAACTCTTAATTTCTTTTTTGAAACTATCGGAATTATCATGATCCTGTGCTAATTATTAAGAAAAAATAAAGATTAATTAGGTGTAACCGTATAACATTGAATAACTGCCTCATCTCTCAAGCAAAATTTCTAAATATGCATTAGGAATTCTTCTTAAAAATAAAAGAAATTGTTTGTAATGGCTCCGGCACACCTTTTAGATCAGGAAAATTTTATAAAATCGAAATTCGCATCTCTTGCTTTAATAAACGTTTAGCATATATCTATCCTACTCTTTTTCATTCTTTTTCTTCTTTTGAACATCACACCAAATTAAATTTAATTCAGTTCAATTTGGAGTCGAAAGAGTAGGATAGACTTATGCAAATCTTTTGAGAAAAGAAGAGACGCAAATTTAGATTTCATTAAACTTTATCGATCTAGGGTAAAGTGGCACGAGTTGAACAATAGTGCAAGTTGGACAGGGCTTTTTTTCTTGATAAATTTAGTACTTCATTTTTATTTATATATTTTTAATGCTTTAGTTTCATAATTTGGTTCTTTGTGCTTAAAATCAAATTTTGTACTGTATTTGTCAAGAAAAAAACCATGTTCAAGTTGTACCGGCGAATTGTACAACTTGTAACACTACACTGAGAAAAAAAAGAGGGTGCGATGAACTTTTTTCCTCGTAACTTCAACATTTTTTAGGTGTAAAAATATATTAACATTTTTTAATGTTAATTTTACACCTTTTGAAGGGTAAAATTAACATGAAAAAGGGTTAATTTAACCCCTAATACACCTAAAAAGGGTAATATTTACACCGATTTTGGATCAATACTACAGGGTAAAATTAACATTTCCGGAATGCTATTTTAACTTTTTCGGATTTCTCTCAGTGTATGTCCAACTTGTATCACTTTACCTTAAAAGGTATGCCGGAGGCATAAGGTTTTAAAGTCGGTAGTAGTCAAAATCCCGATTGGTCAAAATCCTAGAGGACGAAATTACATGAAGGATAATTTGTACAATGATTTCCTAAAAGATAAAAAAATTTGCCTTCGCCTCCAGCTAGGTGATGCAATCGTTAGTTATGACACTTTAAGAATTCAGGATTTTGACTCTTTTAGGATTGTATCTTTCAGGTTTTGGTTTTTCGGGATTTTGGCTTGCGAATTTTAACTTTTGGGATTTTGACCGGTACCCGTTTTGGAGATAGTCCATGCGAACAATTCGTCCATAAACACTTATCAAATATTTGATTCCTTTTAAATTGCTTCTCATACAAATTGTTTTAGGATTACTCCAAGGTAGTAAGGCAAAGTATCCAAAAATTATTGCATTTTGATCTATTTTCTGTAACTACTACTCAAAATGACCGTCCCTTATTTTGTCTTAATTTTCAGAGATTCCGATCTCATGAATTCTAGCATTAAGCAAAGCTGGGTCACTTCGTAATGTTATATTACAATATTATGAGGCATTAACCAAAAGTTGGAGTTGTGGGCAGGACCAAAATTCTCGTAGGGGGCGGGGCTACTTTTAACTAACTATTATGCTACATTGATATACGATTTTTTCGTGTATTTTCAAAGGAGCTGAAAGCCCAATTTCCTTTAGAAATATGCGAAAAATTGCACATCAATGTAGTCCCACCTTTCCCTAGTTTATGAGTAGGCGTGGCTTCAAATTAGGCTTGACATCACCATATTTTACCTTTACCATACTCCTAAAGCATTGATATTTATCTAATATTAATATTGTTAATTTAATATTGAGATACAGTAGACTCTCTCTCAATCGGGAATATGGGGCAAAATGTCATCCGGTTTAGCGATAGAATTGAGCGTCAAAACCTTTGTAAATTCCACAAAAAGCTCTCAATTACAAAGAATCACGATAAAATAGGAAGAACTACAGTGAATTTGAGCAAATTAGCTTCATAATTAAACGTGAAAATTGTCAACAAAATTAGTCACCCGATTGAAAAAGAGCCAATTGAGTGAGAGTCTACTGCACCAATTTACTCGCAAAATGAGGAAAGTATTTTAGAAATATATGGCAAAAGATATGCCAAAACTATTTGCCTTCACCTTGACAAATCGTAAAAGAGGATGGTTCAATGGCATTACCATGTATTAGAAAAATGTCTGTCTAGAAATATTTTAATAAATACCCAAACATTAAATCAAAAATATTGAAACAGCTAAAAACAAAATTGTGATGGAGAAGCGAAAAGGTATGAGAAAATTAAAGATGTTAGGTACGAAGATCAATTAAAAGAGTTTTCATAAAGAATAAAAGTCGATATTTCTACACTGATAAAAAAAAGAGGGTGCGATTAACTTTTTTTCCTCATAACTTTAACACTTAGGTGTAAAAATATATCAACATTTTTTAATGTTAATTTTACACCTTTTTAAGGATAAAATTAACATGAAAAAGGGTAAATTTAACCCCTATTACACCTAAAAAGCATAATATTTACACCGATTTCGGATCAATACTGCAGGGTAAAATAAACATTTCCGGAATGTTATTTTAACTTTTTCGGATTTCTCTCAGTATAACCATTTGACCAAGGGATAAAACGGGGAAATAAAAAGACCAATAACAGAATAGAACCTTAATTTCACAAAATTATATCAAAATTATAAATTATAAAAAAAATGAATAGAAGATTTTTAAAAAATTGAAAGATAACGTAAACTGTTATTGACGAGGACGAGCAAAGAATTCTTAAATCAATGAACCATTAAACAGCTAGAGAAAATTTAAAAAAAAAAATAGAGAAATGTATATTTTTCCCATGCAATATTCGCATGTGCTAATTCTATCATGCAATGTTTGAGTGATTAACCTCTTGAAATTTCCGATTAATAGCTTCTAAGACAATCAACGGTCATGGTCCCAGTTATGATCGTGTTTTAGGGTCACCAGGAATTTCCTGAATGAAATGTGCCAACGGTCATGCACGAAACTAATATTATTTGCATTTGCGTGATTGATAGCATTTCCCCGAAATACTCAAATAATTAAAAATTGGGTAAATTGGTGAATTTTTTATTGAACCACGGAAGTTTAAAAAAACGCAACTTTTTTTTATTAATTTCGAGAGAAAAGGGGAAAAAAGAAAACAAGGCAGCAATATTTATGTTGATGTGAATATTTAAATTTCATCTGCAAGCTGTGTAGGTTTTGTGATTTTTAGGAAAGAGTTTGTGAAACTCAACCTTTACGCATATTTCCATCATGTTACATTTCGCGGAACTTTTTTTGGAAAATTAATATTAAATGTTTGTGAGCAATTTTTTATTCTTTACATTTTTTTGTGTTTGTTCTAAAAGCTATAAATATATCACAAAAATTATTTTAAAATTTGATAACTTTAAAATGGAGTGTTTCTAGAAAAGTGTTTTATCTTAAAACAAAGAATTTAATATAATAATCTTTAAAATTGAATACATTTCAAGTTCTGGATTTTATTTTCTATTTCGAAGGGCTTCGGCAGTCCACAGTTGAACAGTTCAGGTCTTCCAAATCCAGAAATCGATGTGCTGAAGAAACAACTCACAGAATCCGAGACCACAATCAGCGAACTCAAATCCCTGGTCCAGAAGCTATCCACAGAGAATTCGGAACTGAAGTCGAGGTGTGAACCGTCATGGACAGGGACTGATTTAAAAATGTAAATCTTACATTTTTTCATTAGTTCTCTGGACCGACATCTCCCTCCAACTGATCAATTTTTTTTTTCTGTTTCCATTTCCAAGGCGATCAGATTCGATGTCAAATGACGGAAGGATGGAGGACAAGACAGTTGGTGAGATGAAACAGAACTTCCCAAAGCGTCCCGTGAGTATGTTTGAGCCACGGGAGAACAACAACTACAACAAGATTAGCGCTTCCGGAGACAATCGGGCAGTGACATCAATGTACCACATGACGAGGCTCAATCAGTCCGACTCGACTATCTTCCCCACGTCAGACGAAGTGATTTGCCGTACTGACGCCATCACGAGACGCATCCAGGATCTCGTGGGCGCCATGCAGGATCTCACCAAGAAGAACGCTTTCGTGCCGTGCGCCGAACGGATCCATGCAGCTGTTACGGACCTCGTTGTCATCTTCCCAACGGTAAGTTTGGTATTCAATCCCTGTTTTCAATCCCTGGTTCAGAAACCTTTTTTTTAATTCTGATTCTTAGAGGTGATATTTACTGATCCAATGTTCCACATCCGATCCTTAGATACTAGAATTTAAGAAATGCGAATAGCAAGTAGGTATAGTGACCTAAGAATCCTACTGTAAATGAAACCATTTGAAGTTGCAAAGTAGTTTTAAAATCCTTTGAAAGTTTCACCAAAAGTGCTAAGTTAAGACCCCCTATCCCTAAAAGCCAAAATCCCGAAAGTCAAAATCCCAAATAGTCAATATCCCGAACGTCAATATTCCGAAAATTCAAAATTCCGAAAAACCAAAATCTCAAAAAACCAAAGTTTCGAAAGACAAAACCGTGAAAGCCAAAATCTCGAAAACCAAAATCCCATAAACAAAAACAATCCTGAAAGCTAAAATTTCGAAAGCCAAAATCCCGAAGAGTCAAAATCCCGAACGTCAAAATTCCGAGAAGCCAAAATCATGAAAACTAAAATCTCGAAAGCAAAACTCCCGAATGGTAAAAATTCCAAAAAGCCAAAATCTCAAGAAACTAAAATTCCGAAATCCAAAATCCTTAAAGCCAAAATCCCGAAAGCCAAAATCCCAAATAGTTAATATCCCGAACGTCAATATTCCGAAAAGTCAAAATTCCGAAAAGCCAAAATCTCAAAAAACCAAAATTTCGAAAGCCAAAATCTCGAAAGCCAAAATCTCATAAACAAAAATAATCCTGAAAGCTAAAATTTCGAAAGCCAAAATTCCGAAGAGTCAAAATCCCGAACGTCAAAATTCCGAGAAGCCAAAATCATGAAAACTAAAATCTCGAAAGCAAAACTCCCGAGTGGTAAAAATTCCAAAAAGCCAAAATCTCAAGAAACTAAAATTCCGAAATCCAAAATCCTTAAAGCCAAAATCCCGAAAGCCAAAATCCCAAATAGTTAATATCCCGAACGTCAATATTCCGAAAAGTCAAAATTCCGAAAAGCCAAAATCTCAAAAAACCAAAATTTCGAAAGCCAAAACCGTGAAAGCCAAAATCTCGAAAGCCAAAATTTCATAAACAAAAATAATCCTGAAAGCCAAAATCCCGAAGAGTCAAAATCCCGAACGTCAAAATTCCGAGAAGCCAAAATCACGAAAACCAAAATCTCGAAAGCAAAACTCCCGAATGGTAAAAATTCTATAAAGCCAAAATCCCGAAAAGCCAAAATCCCAAAAAACTAAAATTTCGAAATCCAAAATCTTGAAAGCCAAAATCCCAAAAAAAATCCTAAAAGCCAAAAGCCAAATAGCCAAATTCCGAAAAGCCAAAATCACGAAACCCAAAATCCCAAAACCAAGAAAATCCTGAAAGCCAAAATTCCGAATGAGCAAAATTCTGAAAGCCAAAATCCCAAATTGCCAAAATCCTAAATAGGATGAAATTATACAGAGGATAATGTGTGGAACAACTTCTCAAAACACAGAAAATTTTCCTTTGCCTCCAACAAGCGTAGGTGTAACAAATTGTGGGAGTAGTTATGACATTTTCAAGAATTCAGAATTTTAGTTTTCGGAATTTTGGCCTTCAGGATTTTGGCGTTCGGGATTTTCGTGTTCGGATTTTAGCTTTTGGGATTTTATTTTCGAAGATTTTGACCGGCACCCCCTATCTACCGCTTCAATACTAATAATTCTTGCTTTTCATATTTCCGAAAATTTTAAATACTTGCGTGGATTGCCTAAGTTAATGTTTATCTATGTACAGGGGTCTGACGTAAGACGAAAAACGTATGGACAAATAAAAAAAAACGTCATACTAAGCATTCGAACATTAACAAGCCCTAATTTTCGAAAGTATTTCGAATGTGAAAGTTTATAAAGATACTTAATGTTCCGAAAGTTGGCAATATTCAATAGGGGTAAGACACAACAGGACATTCTTTATTTCGAAAAAGAGATTTAGAATGAAAATATCCTCGTTTAATGTAGGTAATTCTGGATATTTTTGTCTCAGTAATGTTAGCTAATTGTAAGTATACGAAATTAAAAGTTCCCAAAAGTTTTTTCAAAAAATATTCAAGATAAAAATGGCAAATATAGGTCATAATTGACTCATAAATTAAGTCAAATTCCACCCCAAACCTCTTAAAGGATATTCATCAATACACTCCATCCAATGACACTACCTTTTATCGAGATTACCTACTAATCCCAACTCCCTGTCTTGTACTCTTTGGCTGACAAATGGCCCTGTTGAGCACAATAAATCGCTCCGCGTGTGAAGATGATGCATGAAGGGTTGTAAGTTTCACGGTAAAACTTTTAATTCCACCCACTCGGGGTGTTTTGGGATATTCCACACTAGTGACTGTCTGGAAAAGTTTCCAGTCGAGGACAAATGGGACATCATTCCCCCGAGAAGGTGTCGTTGAAAATGAAAAACATAAAGTATGTGACTCTTTAATTTCGGAAGCTATTTACAGATTAATTACATTTAATCATAAAGCAATGAATATTTTCACAGATTTTCAAACGAGTTTGTGAGTTGATATTCGGGTTTAATTTAAAACATGTATTTGTTTGAAACTTAATTAAAGGATTAAATGCATTTTAATTTGCGGTTCTGCTAGTCTATTTCATATTTACTGCCCTGCCCATGCAGAATTCTGAGTATGTTTTCAGAATAAGTTTTGTTAAATTTCTTTATTTTTAAGATGAATACTTCAACAATTCTAAGATAATTAATAAAAGTTTAAATTAAATGATTTGAATTTATATTTTTCATTTAATAATTTAAAAGGGTCAAAATTCTCTAAAGCAGAATTATGTAAAAAGGATTTAAATATAAATTTTATATTTTTAAGAAGTTTTATGTTTTCCACTTTAAATCCTTAACCACAAAGGGCAATCAATACCTGGTAAATTAAAATTTGCGACTAGTGTAAAACACTTTAAGTCTGGTAAAAATATGATTAAAGCCAAATTTTTGAAAGGTTTTAGAACTTCGATTCTTAAAGATCTTGGATAATCAGTTTAATAAGCTTTACTAGACGTATTTTAGCCAATACTACCCAAAATTTCGAATTGGTTGTAATCTTGAAAAAGAAAAATCCTCAAAACTCTTCCAGAATGGGGTGAAATTCCGAATAAGTCGAATTAAATAACGGCCAAAATTCTGAAGAGCAAAGTTCTAAATGGATAAAAATCCTAAAAAGCTAAGATCCTAAATGGGTCAATATCTCTAAAAACGGCATGTTCCGAAGAATCAAAATCCTAGAAAGGAAACACCCCGAATGGGTCGAAATCCCAAGAGCCAAAATCTTGTATGGGTCGGTATTCCTAATTACCAAAATCCTGAAAGATTAAAATCCCCAATGGATCAAAATTCCGAAAAGATTGCAACCCCAAATCAGCTAAATTCTCGGTCCTCAAAAGCTAAAATCACGAATGGGAAAAGTTCCAAAGAATAAAAGTCCCGAATGGGTCGAAATCCCCAAGAGTCACAATCCTGAAAGACCAAAATCCCTAATCAATCAAAATTCCGGAAAGGCCAAAAACTCGAATGAGCAGAAATCCCGAAGAGCCAAAATCCGGAATGAGTCTAAATCCCCAAAAATCCAAAATCGCTAATGAATCAAAATCCTCAATAACCAAAATCCTGAACAAGTCCAAATGCCAAGAACCCAAAATTCCGAATAATAAAATCTCAGAGAGATAAAGGAAACCGAAAACAAAATCCGGAATGACTGAAAATCCCCAAGGGCCGAAATCGTGAATCAAAATTCCAGGAAGATTAAAAACTTGAAAGAGCAGAAATACCGAACAGCTAAAATCCGAAATGGGTCTATATCTCCAATAGCGAAAATCACGCAAGCCCAAAATCCCGAATGGATCAAATCCTCAAGAAACAAGATCCTGAATAAGTCCAAATCCGGACAAATCAAAATTCCGAATAATAAAATCTCAGAGAGATTAAAAAAAACCGTATGGGTTGAAGTTCCGAAAAAAATAAAATTCGGTATGAATAAAAATCCTCAACAGCCAAAATCCTGAATCAAAATTCCAGGAAGATTAAAAACTTGAATCAGCAGAAATATCAAAGAACTAAAATCCGGCATGGGTCTATATCCCCAATAGCAAAAATCATGAAAGCCTAAAATCCCGAATGGATCAAAATCTTCAGGAGACAAGATCCTGAATAAGTCCAAATTCCAAAAAAAAAAAAAAAATAGTAAGATTCCGAAGAATCAAAATCCTAACCGATTGAGTTGAAATCCCTAAGATCCAAAATCCGGAATGAGTAAAAATTCCCAAGAGCCAAAATCCTCAAAGACCTAAATCTAGAATAATTCAAAATTCCAGATTGATCAAAAACCCGAATGAGCTGAAATCTCGAAGAGCTAACCCCGAATGGGTCAAAATCCAAAATAGTTCAGATAATGGGTCAAAATTCCGAAAACCAAATTCTTAAAGAAACAAAATCCAGCAAATTTAAAAACTCGCTTGAGTCGAAATTATATTTTAAAAATCGAACAGCACTTTGGGACATTTTTTTCTCTAGATTGTAATACACTGGATTGTAACCGAGATCCTTGTCTTTAATAGTTCAATCCATATTCGGAACTTTGCTGTTCAGTATTTTGATTCTTCGGGGTTTGTACCCTTCAGGGTTTTGATCCATTTAAGATTTTCACCTGCGGTATTATGATTTTCACGATTTTGACAATGAGACTCAAAACCGGGACATCAAAAATCGGGTCTTCATTCAAGAGATCTATTCATTTGTTTCTGATTTTTCGTGTCGTATATTTATTATCAGAGGCAACTAACTACCGTCCTTACGATGAAGTAACAAGCCACCTAAAGGTGGTCGTAAATAACCTTCAAATAGTTTCTTCAAGTTCTTTGTCTTACATTTTTCAAAATCTTTATAAGCACGAAAGCACGCGGAGTGACCGTTCTTATTTACCGACAAAACGTTTTACGGTTCTCTGTTTTCTGTGTTTTTAAAACTGTTTTTATTTACGAAGGTTTTGGAAAAGCGATTGAAGAACAATATTAATTAACTTTAATTAAAGACTTTAATTAAAATTTTTGTCACCCTTATTCCAACGTTTTGCACTGGGCATTGAATATCAACGGTAAGACGACAGTGGACGCTAAGCAAAAGTCTTTAATAAATCGAATTATCTTTCACGCTTTCAGCTCGGAGGTTCTCTTGCACAATTTTCCAAGAAATTCTACATGGAAATACTTCGGAAGTTTTTAGGGAAATCCTATAAATGGGTCTACTGCATGAAAGCTCACCCTGGCACTAGTGATTAGAAGGACAATAGATTCCATAGAATTTTCCGCTTAAAAGAAAACTCGCTGAGCTTTTGACAAATTTATTGAAACACACAATGTATAGAGGCAGTGAGCTTTAAATTCAAAAAAATTCTTTAAGCAGAAAGATCTTTTTGAAGGATTAAGGAATTAATTCCTCAAATCTATCTAAATTTCGTTTGATTTAAAATTCTCTTTGCAGTCATTCAGACACCTTAATCAGTAAAAATTAATTTTTAATGTAATTTTCACTCTCTATGATTTCAAAGTACACAGAGTCAAGTTTGCATCAATCATCTGGTAAAAGGGACAGATAATCCTAACCGGCTTATGTAGGTGAGATTCTTAACGTGAGCTAACTCGGAGTGCATGCAAATTCGATTTAGAGCTGAAGTTGGGAGACGCCATTCAGTTATCTTGAATCAAATTCGTGAAATTATACAAATTTTGTATTTAAACCAAAATATCAAGGATTTGGATGAACTGACAGAAAAGTGATATATGGGTGAAATGTAGACCAGAATGTACTCTATAATTTTCCCATAGAACATGATCTCATCGATTACTCAGAAGCCAAGATAAGCGAGGTTTTTTGCTTCTTAACTGGTTTTTTCATCCATAGAGTGCCTCAAGCAGTGATTTGTTGAACTTCAACTATTTCAAAGAATTGTTGTATTTTGTGGGACTTTCCATTTAAACCCCTATTTTAAGTGTCTTGGTGGAGTAGAGGCAGTCAAATTGGCATTTGAGTGATTTCAAAGCGTTATTATGGAAAAAATCAATTTTTTCACACTTAAACGGCAAAATCGGAGTGATAGGGTAGTCTGAGCGGAAAATGATGTATGGACAAAATGTAGAGACAAATGTGCTCTACAATTATGTCGAAGTAATCATCAAAATCGGTTCAGCGACAGTCGAGATAATTGAGGTTATGTGATATTGAAATTGGTTTTTCGACTGTGGCGCCCCTGGTGTTGGTCCCACGAAGTTCAAATATTCTAGAAAGTTGTAGCATTTGGTAAGATCTTTCGTTTAAGCCCTCATTCATCAAAATCGGTCATATAGAACCGGAGATATGATTTTTTGAATTTCGTGAACTTTGACCCGTCATATCTTCGGTTCTATTGAAACCACAGCGCGCATACGCACCATTTTGGAAACGTCCTAGACTGGACTACAACATACTAAAATTTCATTAACTTGCACAATGCCGTTTTTGAGAAAAGTGACTTTGAATTTCGATGAATTTTGACGCTATCACAGCGCCACCTGTGGTGACTTTTTGAACTTCCATCTGAAAGTGCTCATTGAGACGAAACCAAAAAGGTAAAATTTAGGTCGCTATGTTAGTTAGAACCGGAGATAGAGGCCGGTCAATGTTCGAACTTTGACCCCTTATAGCTCGGGTCAGGGGTTATGGATCGACTTAAGGTTTTTTTTGTTTGATAGGTATAATCAACGGCTACAACATACTAAAATTTCAGCCCGATGCACAATGGAATTTTTGAGTTATTTAACTTATAAGATTTAAAAATTTTCTTTTTAATAATAGCGCCCCTAGCGGTGGTTTTATGAACTTGTGATGTTAGAAGGGGAAGTGGCATTTCACGAGAGCTTTCCAAAAAGCCCTCACTTTTTAAATTCTGAGAATTTAAACCGGAGTTATGGCCATTTTAAGAAATTTTTTTTGGACCCTTATAGCTCGGGTCAGGGGGGTCGGGGGACCTTAAGTTTGGTATTGATGGAAAGCTCTAAGGCCCAGCTATAACATACTAAAATTTGAGCCCGCTCGATGCCATAGGGGCGGAGCTATTGAGAAAACAAAAAAAGGGGGGTCTTCAAAATGGCGGAAGGAGAGGTGGGGGGTGGGGGGTCAATGCACCAAGTTGCAATTTTCACCCGATATATAACCTTTGCCGAAAACCGCAAGTCGATATCTTTTTTAGTTTAGGAGCTATTAAGCTCCAAAGAGCGGCCGGCCGGGAACGTAAAATAGCCACATATATATTCGTGATCAGGAAGTGTCGAAACACATTTTGGCCAAGTTTGAGGTCGATCGGACGACATGAAATTTTGTTAGGATTATAGTAGGTGAGATTGTTAAGAATCTCACCTAATTAGCACATATACGTGATGTAACATATCTCAAAACCAATTAGTCCTAGAGAATTATAATTCCATTGCAACATGAAAATCCCATAAAATTTTATTGCAGAGTTGAGAATCTTCTTAGTATTTCACTTTCTCAATTACATTTTAATTAATCCCATTTGACTATAATTGAATTTCCTCGCAAAAGTCAAACCGGAATCCCTCAGTGAAATTCAATTATAGATTATTGCAATTTAAAATGAACCTCAACTTCTTAGTCGATGTCTGCAAAAGTTAGACTGCAAAATTAAAATAGTTTTTTTTCCTAAAGTTTAAGAATTAGTAGCAATTTTTTATTCCATTCGGGTGCATTGGCAGGACGGGAAAAAAACTTTGCTGATGAGTTCACAATAAGAACTTTTCCTCATCTCATTAGTGGATTTTTCCCTGTTGGCGATTCATTAGAAGCCTCAACCCTGGGGACTAAAGTTTGTGCCGTTCTTTGCAGGCCGTGGACAACGAGGCGATTAAGACATCACTGTCTGAACTGACGGGAAACATTGAGGAGATGCAAATCTTCTGCCAATGCCTTCAGGATTCTGTTGTCACTGAAAATCACGAAGCCGTTGATAAGTATTTGCAGGATGTTCGAGCGTGTGCATTTAATTTGGCCAAAGCCACTAAAATGCTCGTGACTGAGTTTCAGTTGCAGTAAGTTTGATGATTTTGCCATCAATCTCTTTTATTTTACATTTTACTATCCTTTTCCCCTTCCCTGGAAATCCTCATTTTGACATAGAGCTATTCATAAAGTTTGTAAATCAATTCTCAAAATTCTAATAACAAGTTTTCTTTTCAAAATTTTGAATTAGAAAGCCCTTATAATCGTAGAAAAATTATTTAAAATTATTATTAAATTTGTTTGACTCGAAAAGTTTTAATAAAATATTTAAGCCAGTGATTTTAAAAAACATTACAACCCATATTCTCTATGATTTTCATAATGTAGGGAAAAGGACCCATGCTTCGTACGATCCTAAGCGTAATAATATAATAATAATGCTGGCACAACATTCCATGAAGGAACTAGGCCTTCCCTCAAGGGGATTTCTAGACATGCATTATTATTTTTTCTTGTACGGGATGAGGTTGTCAGTCCCATGCCCGTGGAATCAAGTGCAGTGAAGCTTACTGGATGCAATTCGAACACCTTTAACGCCAGAAAAATTCCTGGTGACCTAAAGGGGATTCGAACCCGGGACACTTGCATCATAGAGCGAGTGCTCTACCACTTGACCCATTGAGTGCCCATCCTAAGCGTAATGACGACATTTTTCTGAACAAATGAGTATCCGCCATATATTTTAAAAAGCATTTTCCACTGTTTTTAAAATATAGGATGAGTCACATTTATTCAAAAAACCTAGAAAAAATTTAGTCATTACGAAGCTTGGGATCGTGCGAAGCATGAGCACTTTCCCCTATAAAGATTTTAAAATCAAATCAAATCTTGTGTACAAACAATTAAAACAAATTTTCAAGAAACACAAGATGCTTATTTTCCGCTTTTGAGGTTATATTTTCAGAGTGAAACCATTACAGCACAGAATTGAATTTTTCTGAGGTTATGGTAGGTAAATTTCAATTAAAAATGCCATAGCTTAAATGAAATTGCTTAACGATCTTTTTCTATATTTCATTTCAAAAAATTATTAATATAAAATTATTTAAATGTAAAAACCTAAATTAAAGGATTATTTGTTAATTGAGGTTATGTTCAACGACATAATTTTGGTTATCTATTTAGAATGGGCAATCTGCATAGATTTATGCGCTTAAAGTGCTTCAATTCAAATCATTAACCACTTTGGCGATAGGAACAAAAGTCAAATTCAACATTAAAAAATATGAAATTCACACGCATTTTCAGCTGTTCTTTTTAGGTTATGTTCAAATTATTTCAGCCGCACTACGGCGTCTTTTAAAAAACTTTGAAATATTTGTCAAAATGATAATTAAGCTCAGCATTCATTTACCTAATTACTATATTTTCGGAAATATTTGATCAAAGGATACAAAATACAAAATAAAATTTTTAGGTTATAATAAATATGCGATCTCCCTGCATTAACGCCTCTTGTGGTATTTAGGTCAAATGTAAATTGTGTTTATATTTTATTTTATTTAATTTCTCCTGAAACTCGACGACCACAAGAGACAAATCTATTTTTTGAATTTAAAGATTATGCTATCTTTCATGCTAGAAGCGGAAAAACTTTTAGTTTAAGAGCGACTAAAGCTAAAAATGGTCATAAGAGACTGAAAATTAAATCTAATGGCGCTGGCATACCTTCTCAATAGAGTGAAATTCAATCGATTGAAATTTTACCTCTCACTCTTTCAAACTGAAATTAGATATAGTTGTCTCTTACTGCCAAATGAAATTTAAAATTTAAATTGAAATTTCAATTTCCATTTTAAAGAAAAGAGACAGCTATATCTGATTTGAGTTTGAAAGAGTAAGAGGTAAAATTTCAATCGATTGAATTTCATTAAATTGAAAAGGTGTGCCAGAAATTTCATAATTAGATTAAAAAATATTACTAAAAATATTTCCGGAAGCTTATGTTGCAAATTAATTTCGAAAATCTAGCACCAATATAGCTGTTCGTTGGCCCTTAAAACATTTAAATATCGAAAATTCTGAGGAAAGATAATAAATGAAGCGTTATTACCCTTTCAGTCAAAATTGATAATCTTCAATTTTTGGTTTAAATTATTTACCTTAAATCTTGAAATTTTCTTATCTCAGAATTGAGAGGTGTGTTCTTAATGTTATATTTTTACCTCAAAATTACAAAAAGTTTGCTAAAGGAATACTCAAATCACAAAAGAATTTGTAAAATTTTTTGTAAAAAGTTTGTCTAAATTTATTTGACGAAACTTTTTCTAACTTTGTCTTATTTAAAGTGTTTTTTGACAAATTTTAGATTAATCTGAAAAAAAAAAAAGTTTTGTAAAGCGGCCAACTGAATCTTGGTAAAATTTTGTCAAAAGGAGGTTGCTATCGAATTTGGAAAACTTTTTCAAATTCTGCATCGAAAACCATCACTTTGGCAAACTTTTCGTATTGAAATGATAAATCCTTTGTTTAAGAGTACTAATATGTATATTAAAGTATTATTATTTAACTATTGAAAACGTTATACTAAAAAAAAATATTTGTTCCGGAAACTGCTTGCAAAAGTTTGTTAAAAGTTTGTCAAATCGTAAGATAATTCACCAGGGAACTTCCTTCTAATAAAAGTATTATTTAGTTTGGGGTTTTAAAATAAAATTTATTTATTTAAAAAGAAAAATATTTCAAATTAATTTTTAATCGAAATATTGCAAAACTTAAGGAATACATTTGTTAAAAGTTTGTCAAATGATGTTTTTTCTTAATACAACCTTAAAAAATATTCTTTACAAAAAAATATCTTGATTTAATATAATAACATCCTGCTGACAAACTTTTAACAAACTTTACAAACCCTTTTTCCAAGATACAGCTGAAATTTTTTTTATATAATTTTTAACAAAAAAAATAATAATTTGCTTCAAAAATCAGTTCAAAATATTTTAAAATCACTACTGGTTTAAACTGCAAATTCTATGAATATCCCTGTGTTTCATAACTTTTCGCCTTTACCATTGAAAAAAAATCCATCGCCTAGAGAGATTTTATCGATAAAACACTCATACGTTCAATTGACAAAGTTTATTATAGAAAAAATATATGAAATTGTATACAAAATGTCACCTGCATTTTTACTACTTAACGCACTTTATTTTGCTTTTGGACAAACTTTAAGAACACTTCCAGAGAATTATGGCAAGATTTCCGCCAAAGAAGAGATACAGGATATTTTTGGTTTCATAAGACAACTCAAAGCCAAATCCTTCACCAACAACAACATGCCAGAAAGATCCGAATTTCTTATCCATTGTCTCCTTAATGAGTTTGGCGGCTTGCTGAAATCATGGACCATTTGATAAGGATATCCCTCGAGATAGTAATTTCTCACATCTTACCTCATAATTCTGAGCAAACTTCTCACAAGCCGTAATACAGAGTTCGATTGCTTCAGTTCTCATCTCTTCATTCATGTCTGAGTGCTGAAATGTTGCGAAAAGATTGCCAGGCCATTACAGTGAATAATTAATTGATTCGTGTGCTCCACCCTTAGCACCTACTAAATTATTCAACATAATGAGCAGGGGACTCACCTTCACTAATGGATACACATGGAGAATCTTCTTGTCCGTCTCAGATTCCGCCTTTATTGCATCTTCAGCCATTTCCCTGGCAATTGAGTGTGACTCGTGCCGTGATTGATGAATATGCGTTCACGGAACATTGTCCTGAATCACCAGGAATGCAATAAGCAGCTCCTCAACTCTTCAGTCACCCTCTCTTCTAGCCGTTTTTTTTTGCCCAAGAGGGATGACAATTGCTGACTTGCGCACACTCAAACTCACCCCACGAGGTTTTTCTGCACTCAGAGAAATTTATTAGGGTTCGCCGGGTTTGGAATATATATAGGGTGCAGATTTGTTTCCTTAAATAGGGGAAAAGGGTCTACAGCACATAAATTATTCTCCAGCAAAAGCTAAAAATAAGGCATTGACGGATATGATATCTTATGAATATTTCTTTTTGAAATTCAGGTTTTCATACAGACCAAAGACTATCAGAGAACAATTTAATATTCTACAAACGTTTTAGGATTTAGTAGGGGACATGGGGCAAAATGTAACAAAACGAATATTTTATCTGGTCACTTTTCCCTAAAAGTCAGGGACATCAAATCAGCATTTTCATGAAGAAAATTTACTGCTGTAAAACTTGTCCGAAGAAGATTAACCCTCTAACGGTGTTTTCTTTAATATGCGAAAAAAAATTCTAAAACAATGTTTTCTAGGATAATTATGATCCAATTAAGACGAAAAAACCATCCATTTTTCATTATCTCTCTTAGTTTAAGTGCTAGGTGAGAAAATATAAAATTTTTTTGAAACTCTTTTTTCTTCTATAATTCACATTTTTAGTTTTTTCAAATTTTTTAAATAAAATATACAAAGTAAAATGACATATCTTTCAGTAAAAAATAAATTAATTTTAGTCAGATAACTTTAAATCGGTATTTTTATGGAAATTGGAAATGAGCTTTTTTACACTAATATTTTTTGTTGCTTTTTCTCTGACCTGTCACACAAAACTGGGAATAGCAACAAAACGAAGAGTCAAAATGCGTTCAAACTTTCAAGAGATGTTTATAAGACTATTACCGAGGACAATATAGCACTTTTAAATAAATAAAACCTTTACTGTCGCTGTAAATGTGATTTTTGTGAAGACCGCCTGGAGGCGGTCTTACCCGTTAGAGGGTGAAGGAAAATGAGATTTTAAAGTTGTTTTCAAAAATTTATAAAAATTCTCAATAATTCTAGAAAAAAACATAAACAAACATGGAGTAATTCGATCTTCCGATTAGCTTTATTACCTGTGTTCCCGTATTCAGTTAACATGTTTTTGAAGAAATTTAATCCTTTACAACTTTGTCGGAATTAATTTTACCTTTAAAAAACTTTTATTTCAAAATATTTCAGGAATTGGGAATTCAAAAAGGCGCACAGCGCGGACTGAAATCAAAATTAATAAGATTATTGTCACATTTTACCCCGAGTAGTCGTTCATGATTTAAATATAACGATTTCTAGAGGGAAACTCTTCAGCAAACTCTAAAACGCACAGCGGACTCATGCTCAATAAACAGAAACACTGTCGCATACATATCGGAAAAAAGATCAAAATCGATATCTCTTGTAGAAATCTTTTTAACTCTTTTTTTATTCTATTTATCTCTTGATTAAATGCCTATAAAACTTTAAACATATTTAAGTCTATATCGAACTGAAAAATGTCACATTTTGCCCCAGATTCTCCAATTAATTTAAGCAATGACCAAAGCATTAACCATAATGATCTATTTTCGTATTTGTTACAACCGGTATATTGCCAGTTCAAAGCGGATTAGGCTGATTCACGATTCCAGAATCGTTTAAGTGAACCTATTTTGGACCCAGTCGGTTGAGAAATAAAGTTTTTAGAGATAATAATCTTTGTAAGACGAATCGGTTCCACGGTTAAATACCCTACCGTTACTTTGAATTTCTAGAGACTGGCTCCGATCAGTAATAACCTTTCGAAGAGACAAAGCCACTCCAAAGCCAAGCCAAACCTATTCGAAAATCTACCGGAAGCCTAAAGTGCAAGTTCTCGTACTCGTCGCCTTAGCGCTGAATGTTCTGACATTTCGAATTTCGATATTCTTGACAGTTCAATTGTCATCAACAACAACAATTAATTATATTGAATTGTTGATTTTGGCAAATTCTTTGGGGTTGGCCAACAAATTTCCTTGTTGTTAATGGCTCTTCCAATTTCTGAATAATTGAAGACACTACTATCAGACTGAGGGAAGGAATTTTTTGGCCAGGAAGTCAAACTGTTTGATAGACATTCGCGTAAACAGTTTGAATGTCTGCGCTGTAATGAAAATTAACATTAAGCAAATGTTTTAATAAACTTAATTTTATAATTCAATATAAAACAATATTACGATATTTCTTAAGTTCAGGGACAAATCGGTTCCAAAACCCAAACTCATCTCTGTCCTGGAGGATTGGATGAACATGGTATCTCCTTCTTCGACTTCCCAGTTCAACCAAGGCCGCCTCCGTTTCGTGAAGCTCCAAATAGAATTGAGTATCGCTCAGCAATTTTTTGAGGAGGTCAGCTCCCTTGCAATATCGCTGATATAGCACAAAGTCGCGTCCCGATGGATATTCTGCTGCAAAATTTTCGTGGAATATCTTTAGGACTCTCTTTGTGCCATATATAATATAATAAATTCGCAAAATTCGGGATTACTTTCCATGGACATGAGATTCGATTCCCTTTCACTCAATTGTTCCTGGAAGCTTCTCATAGCCTCCCAGAATCCACTATTGCTTGGCTGCACATTTTCCTCCTCCAGATCACTAACAAGATACTCAATTTCATTAAAATAAATATCCTTTTCATGAATTTCATACACAGACCACATTTTCTTTAGAATTCTTATGGATTTTTCACTATTTTTCCTTAAATAAAAACCAAAACAAAACGAAGCACTGTTCTTCTTATTCACTTTTATGCAAATTGTCCATTTGAAAATTTTCGAACTTCAACGTTTTTTTTAGGTAAGTTCTCTCTGATATACCTTCGAATCGGTAAAGGAAAAACCTCAACCGGAGAGAGCTCTCAAATCGGGAAGGTTATTACTGAACGAGAGGATTGGGTACACAAAGTGTCTTGTTCCTAGGGTTAGCCCTCTGAGTAGGAGGTGAAGGTTGTTCATCTTTAAGCAGAAAGCGATCATGCCTTCTGATGATATAATGCTCTGAGCCAACAATGTGCTGATCCTGAGCAACGAGTACAGTAGACTCTCTCTCAATCGTTCATATGGGGCAAAATGTCATCCAAATTATCGAGAGATTTGGGCATCAAAATCATTGTAAATTCCACAAAAAGCGCTCAAATATAACGAACCACGATAAAACAAAAGCAGGAGACCATCAAGCCTAATAAAAAGTGAAGATATTTTTCATGTTTCCTTGTAAAAATTTTGCAGATATTGCACCGCGACTTAAACAAATTTGCTCGTAGTTCTTGTATTATTTCGTCGAACATTATGTAATATGTATTTTTATATAGCTTTTAATGCACGATTTCGAAATATATCAGACTGATAAGTCAATTCACTTTAGGAAAAAAGTTGCCAATAGTCTTCAATGCCTTTATGCAAAAACGTATGGAGAAATGAAATGTCGAGAAGCCCCTGACAAGAGGAACTGCAGCGAATTTGAACAAATTTGCTTTAAATTCAAACATGAAAATTTTCAACAACATTTTGCGCCCGATTGAAAAAAGAGCCAATTGAGCGAGAGTCTACTGTACATCTATGCCCATTTTCCAAGTCCCTTGGTTATCTTGATCTCATATCTTTGACCTTGAAAAAACCACTATAAGGAATACTTGAAGGTTACTTTCAAGACAGGATGGATTGGGATAAAATTTCATGGTAATAATCCTCCACTGTTAAGTCCAAATAGCAAGTAACTGAATTTGATTTTTAATTTTTGAATGCATTCATGAAGAATTCTAATGCCACGAATGCTTCACGGCTTATAATGTTTTTTCTCTACCCTGGAGTCATTAGGATAAACACATGTAACATGAATGCCGAAAGGCCTCTGAAGAAAATTCAACAAATTACTAGTGCATCAGCAATCAATTTTACTCCTTTGAAGTGGTCATCTAACCCTCAGAAGCTCTTCAGTTTCAGGATATCAACCCACTCCTGATTGCAAAATTGTGCATATCCCAATATCAAGCCTGGAGCAATTGAAACAACATCCTATGTGTCTCACATGATTGTAGAGAAGCACTGAGAGTAAGTTTATCAACTTATTTGAGAGATAGTAGTTAATTATGTTCCTGAAGTCGCTGAAGTGGTTAACCGACTGTCGGTGGTCCCAAACTTACCTAGTTCACTAAACTCATGCAATTCAGCAACCTTAACTTGCTTACCAACCTTGTCGGATACCACAATCTTTACTGATTGCATCGTGTAATAGCTCTTGTAATGATACAGGCTTCCTAGACTACGTCGATAACCTAAGTGGTAACCCACCTCTGTCCTAAGGTTTCTGGATTTGTTCCGACAATCTCAAATCCTCATAGCCTCTACATCTACACGATAGAGAAATTTATGTCCATATTAAAGAGTTTTCCTGGACAAGGATTTAGTTCAATATGGACAGTACTGTGTAGGGGCCATTAGTCCTTAGCAACGAGTATATTACCATTGTTTCTTATACCGCAGATACGTGTGAATTTTCACCTTTGCTTTTTTAAGCTTGTCTTTAATTCTAACACTTAAGGATTGTCCAGAGACCCTAGGGACAGTTAAGGAAGGTCTAAGGACCATCCTTAAGTGCTACAATTACTAGAATTAAAGAAAAACTCGGGCAGAAAGTCACTGTCGGAGACTAAGGCATTCGCATCTACGGTATCCCGATTGATCCCGATGATCAGGATGATCAGTGACCAGAAGGGGAATTCTGTAACAGTTTGACAATGTAATATGACTAATTTTCGTGGTAAATCAGGGTGCAGGACAACACTAAAGCCTAGTGAGCATCAAATGGCCTATGCAAGGAACTCTGTAAATTTACTTTCGATCTACTTTTCCGAATTTACTACATTAAAATTTTTAAATTTGTCATATGACATTGTCATATGGTTACAGAATTCTGAAGTTCATGAGTTTTTAACGTGATAAATTCACAGCTCTTAGATCGCCTTTTGAGAGTATTTCGTGAAGTTTTCACACAAAGTGTGATGTGAAACACTCATGGTATCTTAGAATTTACAAAATAATTTTTGTTAGTGTTTTGAAACACTTAAATAAGACGATCTCAGATCAGTGAATTTGTCACATGATAAACTCACAGTCTCAGAATCACAAAAACAGGATATATCTCTTGGAATTCATCCATCAAAATGTACCAGTGATCTCATCCTTTCAGATCGAAAATGATAGAAAACAAGATCAGTAGGAGAATTCTGTCACAGTATGACTATGTCATATCATATGGCAAATTCAATTTTTACGTAATCAATTTAGAAGAAATAATCGAAAATCCTATTCATATCAGTTATAAAGAGCTTCATAGAACTCCTTGCAATTCGACGCCCATTGAGCTTTAATGTTGTCCTGCTCCCGAATTTTAGTACAAAAATTTGTCATATGATATTGTCATATCGTGGGGATCTCAGTGCCGCAATAGGCAAGACCGTTGGCTCTTGGGCGCTGAGATCTCTGACTCGAATCTCACAGCTGTGAGTTCGAGTCCCGCCCGGTGCAAGCAACTGAATGTCGAGAAAAAGGCATTTTTCACTGTGATAAAACGTAATAAAATGCACCGCTTCTGCCCACAAACCTTCAGTAGCATGGAAGAAGCATCCACTGCGGGGAAAGCATTCCTGAGCGATCTACGATCAGCAGATTCTCCCAACACGAGGCACGCTGTAATGATTACATTGTAATACCAAATAAAGTGTCTCGATACTATTAATAATAATAATAATTATCATATCGTCACAGAATTCCCCTACAGAATTCTATCAGTAAGTAAGTAAGATCACATCAGAAGTAAGTATCCAAGAAGCAAAATAGCTGCCTTATAGAACTAAGTATTATACAAGTCTTTTAGTGAACTTTTAAAAGACTTATAGTGAGAATTTTCTTTTGAAATTCATATAGAAGCTCTTAAGATCCTTAAGAGTGCGCCACTGTACTTATAGTAATCTCAGTGATGGAACCAAGAGCGTTATAAGCAAATAAAAAGATTTTTGTTCTATAGTGCCTTACTTAAGGAATCCTACAAGACTATATTAAGAAAAAATTGCTTCTTGGATAAGTAAGTAAGATCATGATTCCATCAAGAATTTATGTGGAATTTAGAAGTAATTCGAGTAATTCCTTATGCAAAACACTATCAGTAATGTCTTCAGATTTTCATTTATTTATAATATTCTTTTAATGTCTTTTAAGTTGGATAAAATGTCGAAGAAGATAACAGGAGAACGTTCTCAGTGGCTCCTTGTCAGACATACCGAAGACTCTGCCGATGACTCTGGCTGCGCTGAATATTGCGCTGGTCCTTCCAGCGTGCAAAGCGATTCCTCAGCGCCAGGCGAACTTCGAAGTTGAGGAAGCAGTACCAGAGGGAGACCGAGAGACCCTGGGTGCTCAGCAGAAGGGCTCTCACGATGGCAAACAAATATCCAGCAATCCCATCATCATTGGGACCTGCCAGGACCACCAAGTACGTGATGCCTAACAAAGGAGTCAACACCAGAAGAGCCTTGGAAGCCTTACGGTACTGTCTAGTCTCCACCGTTGTCGCTGAACGGAGTTTCGTTATCAGCACCTTCAACGAATGCAAGAATTGAGAAAGAGCCCTGGGCTACTCTTTAAGACCAGGAAGAACCGTACCCACATAATTCTCGATAGGAAAATGGAATTGATTACTAGGACCATGCACGCTGGCACCTGGAAGATGTAGTCGATTTTGGACTCCCTCATCCATGTGCACTCGATCTCGAGTTTATTGTTGGGGGCTACTTGAAGGGAATGGGAGTTACTGGCAATCCCTTTGGCCGCTGCCCATGTCATCACGAAAATAGCAGGGGCTCCCCAACCGATCGCAGCGTAAGCATTGAATTTGAGCCTGTCCCTCGAGAAGGACTCAATCACCAGCACATACAGGTAGAAACCTGATAAAATTAATATTATTGCTCGATTTAAAATACATTTAGGGTAAGTGTGCAAAATTCCGGCCAGCTTGCAATTTCGGCCACCTTTTTGTTCCTCGAATTTCCATGAATTTTTAGTTTTTACATACTCTAGAGATTATACAATGCAAAAGAATAACAAAAAAATGTAGCTTCGACAAACGAGATGACGTGAAAAAGGCATTGGAAGAATTGCCGAAGGGCAAGGAACTATGAGAATGAAGGTGGCCGAAATAGGGCACCAAAGCTATGTCTACAATTTTATTCATTTTAAAATGTATTAAGAATGATTTTAGAGTAAATAAAGACGATAAACTGTCTACAAGGTTCTAAGCAACACTCCTTAAGTAGAAGGAATGAAAAAAAATCAATTTCTATTAAAGATATTACATTTCAAACTTGAAACTTTGACGCTTGCATGCAACTATACCGAAATTTGGCACACTTACCCTAAGTATTAAAAAAAATTAGTGATACCTTTCAATTTATTTTCAGGCAAAATTTAATTGTTTTATCGACCAATAACAATATTTCCAATAAAATTTACATTACCCTTGACCAATAAACCACATTTCTATTGTTGATGTAATTTATTCTATTTTGTTTTGCAAATTTAATTAAATATAATACCCTATTCATATCAAGAGAAGCATTCTCTTTCACACTTGCATCTATTGATGGTACAGTATTTGAAAATTAACAGTGCATTTCTAATTTTGATACAGAAAAGGAAAATTCTGTGCATATCTTGTTTAATTAACCACAGAATCAATTAATGAAACATAATTACTCTAGTGAAATTTTGTAACCTCATGTTTGTAACCCAATTTTCAGTCTAACTATCACACCCCAGCCTTGAATAAGGCTTTTCAGGGAAATATTCCATTGGGTTCTCTTTGCCAAATATAGTGCAAAATTTCTCTGAATACATCTTTATCAAATGAGAAATTTTGTTCAAACATTACTCATAAAATTAGCAGAAATGTGCAAATGTTCCGGAACCCCTGTATCCAATTATCACTAATTGACTATAGCTTTTTTTCCCCTTCCCATTGAGGCTTTTACCCAGGCAATGTGTTAAATTGCAAATAGGAGGGTAATTATGGATTTAATAGACATTACCTTCAACCAGCATCCAGAAGAAATTCGTGAGGCTGAAGTAGTGAAAGATCGTGACAAGAAAAATACATTCAGTTAATCCTTGTTGAGGTGAAGAGATCTGGAAAAAATTTAAATAAAAAGGATTTACGCGAAATGCTCAGAAGGACTTTTTTTCCCATCTCAAGGGGTCAACTCACTTGAAGCGACAGTGTTAGCATCCAGAGAAGAGCACTCATTATGTAGGACGTAAAAAGATTGGCATGAATGGTATTCCGAAGACACCGGAGATCCCTGAAAAGAAATTTTTGGGGGACATTGTAAAGAATTTTTCGGAGGATTAATGCCTATATCTCATCTATTTCCCTTGCGATATAAATATAGGAATGATGATAGAGCTTTAAAAATAATGTCCTCATTATTTTTCAATGCTGTACTAAATAAATTATGGTTCATTAACTCAAAAATAATGTCCTTTCACTGGTGCTTTTTTTTGCATTTTAATTGCTCTGAATTGCAAAAAATACTACAAAACCATGAAAATTCAATTTAAGCAATATTCGTAATTTTCAATATTTTTCCTAGAACTTGAAATGCAATTTTTCAATTATAAAAGGGATAAGTGGTGGCAAAATATTCTCAACCGATTTCAACCGATTCATAAATCACTTAAAAGATCATCCAGAATAGTTATCTTATTAGAAAACTACCAATTCAAAACCATTTGAAATCTATACAAACTTTTCCGGATTTTCAAGACCTTTCAAGTGAATGGAAACTTATGCCCTAGACACACTTACGACTTAATCCGAGAGACGACTTAGCGGAAAATTACGGAAATGTAGTTTGACTATTATATCTTATATAATTATGCTAAGCCGTCTCTCGGCTACTCAGGTCTGTCAAGGCCCTTACTCAAATCGGTTAAGAAATACTATCTCCAGAGCTATTTAATCTTTTGATCTTGAACAACGATCAATACGTTAAGGTTAAAACGTTAGATTGGTTAGGTTATTAAACAGGTTAATAAATTTCATAGTAGACTCTTGCTCATCCGTGCACTTGGGACCAAAATGTCACACGGATTATAGAATTGCTACACCTCAAACCGTTTGAAATCGTACGGTACATCGAAAACTTTAGAGTGCGTTTTTTTTATGAATTTTATCGAATTAGCGGAAAAGATAACAATTTATCTACCGATTGAAGGCTTATTGTGTCCAGAATTAAATTCCCTACTACCTAGCGAGCACCAAATGCTAACCGATTTCAATTTAGCTAAAAACATGTATTTTCAGCTGAATTCTGCCAACCTTAAGCTGACACTCACGAGGTAGTGCCATTTCCATATATTTGGTTAGCACATTTTGTTTGAAGACTGCTGACCCCTTAGCATATTTTTGCTGACCAAATTGCACGCATTTCGAGGTCACCTGTAAAGAATCTCAGCTACCATAAGCTTATCTGGGCTTATCACTGGTCATTTTCTATTTTAAATAGTCTGAGTGGGGAAGACCAACAAAAGAAAAAAAAGTTCATTGAAATCGGTTAAAAAACATAAGTGATAGAGTCTGGTCCATATGGGTATAGTAAGGGTCGGGGTACAGTGGGTTGGGGTAGAGACGGATGGGACCCATTATTAGAAAGATTGTGCTCTCAGATACAATATAGGCTAAAACTTCATCGAAATCCCTTTATAAAATACAGAAAATGCAATCCGGTCAAGACATTTTTGATTATAGCTCGGGTCAGGGAACATCAAGGGAGGAGTGCGACCCACCGTTGGAAAGGCCTCGACCCCAGCTATAACATATTAAAATTTAAAGAAAAAGCATCGTCTAGTTTTCGAATTATTCGAAATCGATTAATCGAAAATCGATTTTTCGATTAATTGGACCTTCGATTAAATCGGATAAAATTGGGGTGTCACAAGGGTTGTAGTGCTCCACAAGAGCTTTCCAAAACACCAATTTTTTTGCATTCCGATAATTAGAACCGGAGATATAACCATTCAAAAATTCAATTTTTGACCCACTCTAGCTCAGGTCAGGGGGGTCGGAGGGGGTTCAGTTTGCAGTCTCATGGTAGTGAAAACAAACCAAATAAAAGTGCACCCAGGAATTATGCGATTTGATGCTGAAGAATGAAAATGTAGGATTGAGTGTAAGTGTGCCAAATTACGGCATAGTTGCATGCAAGCGTCAAAGTCTCAAGTTTAAAATGTAATATTTTAAATACAAATTGATTTCTTTTATTCTTTTTTTTTTGTAAGAGTGTTGCTTGGAACCTTGTAAAGAGTTTACCGTCTTTATTTACTCTAAAATCATTCGTAATATATTTTAAAATGAATAAAAATATAGACATAGCTTTGGTGCCCTATTTCGGCCACCTTCATTCTCATAGTTCCTTGCCCTTCGGGAATTCTTCCAATATTTTTTCACGTCATCTCGTTTGTCGAAGCTACATTTTTTGTTATTCTTTTGCATTGTATAATCTCTAGAGTACGTAAAATCTAAAAGATCATGTAAATTCGAGGAACAAAAAAGGCGGCCGAAATTGCAAGCTGGCCGAAAGGAGAATGGTCAAAACTATATGGGCGCTGGTCCCGGAATCGCCACAAACGAGAGTAGGCGCATTTTGTAGGTACTGATATAAGATTGCAAAATTGCCGGGACCCAGGACGATAAACGCTGGGAGTCCTTGTAAAAATGCCTTTATCCTTTCGATAAATCGCTGTTTTGACAACGAATTACGCAAGAACGGCTAAAGTGATCTTGATGAAATTCGGTATAGGGTCACTGTATGACTTAAAGTTTTTGTCCATGCATATCACCCCCTCTCCCCACCCTCCATTCTGATAGCCCCCATACAAAATGGGGGCACTTTACCTTATAACTCCTTTCTAAGAGGAGGTAGAAAGCTGAAATTCGACAAGGGAACAAAGCTTAGGGAACACTTTTAAACCATGTATAATATCTTCCTCCTCTGTCCCCCTTTCTGGTAGCCCTCATACAAAATGAGAGCATTTCACCTTATAACTCCTTTCTGGGAAAAGATAGAAAGTTGAAATACGGCATGGTAACAAGGCTTAAAGAAGACTTTTTAACCATACTGCCCAAACTCTTCGTCCACCACCCCTTCTGGTAGCCCCCATACAAAATAAGACCATTTTACCTTATAACTCCTTTCTAAGAGGAGGCAGAAAGCTGTAATTCGACTAGATGTCTATAAATGCATATAAAATCTAGAAAATTATTGATCACGTTATTAGTTATTCATTTTTTTTCATTCTTTTACAAACAAACTACTTCTTCTCAGAAAAGAGGTCAAAATGTTCTTATTTTGTATAGGATTACTAGAAGGGGTGGTGGAGGAGCGGGTTAACATGCATGGCTGAAAAGTCTTCCATAAGTATTGTTCCCTTGTTGAATATCAGCTTTCTACATCGTCTTAGAAAGGAGTTATAAGGTAAAGTGCCCCCATTTTGTATGAGGGCTACCAGAACGGAGGGTGGAGGGAGGGGGTGGTATGCATAAATAAAAATTTTAAAACATACAGTGACCCTATACCGAATTTCATCAAGATCACTTTAGCAGTTCTTGTATAATTCGTAGTCAAAACAACGATTTTTTGGAAGGATAAAAGCCTTTTTTACAAGGACTCCCAGCGTTTATCGTCCTGGGTCCCGGCATTTTTCTCAACCATATATCAATATCTTCAAAATGCGTCTACTCTAATGTTTGTATGAAGATGAACCAGCGCCCATATACTTTTGATCATTCTTCATCATTGTAAAAAATAGTTTTTATGCTCTAGAACTGTTCCTCCATGGTTTAGAACATTGATCCCAGAACAAAAGTTGTTACCTATACTAATGTCTATCCAATGACATAGGTCCCGTTCGTGGCGATTCCGGGACCGGATTTGACCATTCTCCTTTGACACACTTACCCTAAGTGATTTTCAGTCTCGAGAATATCAAGAAGCAAGCGTACGACGTGTTTATTCGTACTTTTATTCACTTTGTTTGCACTACTATGGACACAAAAATGTCTACCTACTATCCAGGAATATAGTAATCCGTGATATAACTCATTAATTCGCTATTTTGAAACTGTTTCTTAAGATCGTATAAAAATGGTATCATCTTTATAATCAGGGTTGAGCGAATTTTTTACATTATACATCATTTCTTACATAGTAAAAAAGCCTTTAACATGTGCTAAATTTTTAACATGTAAAGTTAAAATGTAAAATTGATTGATACCACGGATCTGCATAACGATCTAAATTGCTAAACGTTTCGTTCGAAAGCGGTGCGGATTTTATATTCAATTTTAACCACTTTGTGCTGAAACTGTGCGCTCTTTATTTGCAATTTTAATATTTTCGTGATGTTGCTATGTGTGTATTACATACAAGTGAAATCATTTTAGTGGAAATTTTCGGAGGGAAGCTCCGTCCGGACGCGGCAATACAATCTGTGGAGCTTCCCTCCGAAAATTTCCACTGAGGCTGAACGGCAATTTCCCCCACGATGAAATCATTTTAAGCTTAAGTTGTACTAAATTTTGTTCATGGCTTTCCCAAGAATGTTTCATTGATATCCCTCGAAGACAATAACAATATTGATATTGCTTACAGGAAATGTTTAAAGGATTCAAAAATGCTTAATTTTGCTCTTTTACATTTTACATATTTTTACATTTTAACATATTTTTTACATGTCAAATGTAAAAAATATTTTTTACTATGTAAAGGCACAACCCTGTTTATAATTTACATTTTATAAAATTTAGTTTTTTTTTTTTAGATTTATATTTTATTCCACTTAAAGAACAGATACAATTAAAGTAAGTGTTCCAATTTTAATCAAATTGCTACATATTTAAGTCAGATAATATTATAAATATTAATCAGAGGATTAGAATAAAAAGAAAATATAAAGTAGATTTAGGTGACTTTATGAATGATATAGTCAAATTAGAAATATTGAGAATAGAGCTATTAAACGCTAAAATTAACTGAGCTAAAACTGGTTTAGCTATTGGATCACTGTGTGAGGCGATATGCGGTAGTTTTCGATAAGTTTTGATTGAAGTTTATCGAGGAAGGAGTCGATCATTTGTACATTTGCCAGTTTGTGCACACGGCATTTTGAATAATTTTATATTGTTTGGTACTGCTCGATTATATACGTGCTGTTTACTTAAGAAAGCCAGTAATTCTAATATATTCAGACTGCAGGTTTTGCCCAGTTTCTAAAAGTCCCAAAATTAGCAAGAAAGAATTAGCAAGACCCTAATGAAATTAAGTATCAACCATAAGATATCCCAAAAACCAGCAAAACAAGAAGAAAAATAGATAAAATAAATAGTTTAACCTGTTCTGTACTTCTGCCTTCATACACTCTTGGAAGCTTTCCTTGAGGGGCTTTGACCTCATTGGAAATCAAGTGAAAATTTTCATTTAACTCTCCCCACTCATTCAAAAATTCTCCCAATTCCCTGTCCCGTGATGAGAAATTTTAATTAGGCCTCAAACCCCCGAAAAGCTCAGACCGACAAAGATGAAAATTTCACGCAAGACTTACCATCAATACAAAAAGCCTTACCTAAAATGAACGAAAATGAGCACGGCTAGGAGCAGGGAGATCAGACTTATTGTGTAGCCCACATAGTAGATAATCGTTGGAAGTTCTACGCTCAACTCAAACTCATCCTCAACGGCCACATGATGGCATTGATTGTAATTCGTGTAATTATCCCATTCTCCGTTGAGCTGACAATAGCGGGTGGCATTCTCTGTAAAGAAACACCCATAAAATCGCACCCTTCCTGTGGATGCGAAGGCTTCCTGGAAAACCAGGGCACTTACGTCTCGTGTCGTAGCGTATGCCCCCTAACTCTTTCAGACACGGAAGAGTGGCCCAAGTGCCGCGTTTAGTGCGTGGCCAGCACAGAATTGTGTCGAAAACAGTAGCGCAGTACAAATGGGAGTCCTGCAAGGAAAGAAATAATTGACAGTCTGGATCTGATTTTCTCGATTTTCCATTTGAAATCCTCTCAAAAGGAATCTGAAGAGCTTTAATCAGCATTTAACGCTTTTAATGTACTTTTAAGTGCTTCTACATGGTAGCTAAAGTAAGAGATAAAACGTGAGATGACTTACGTTTTATTAGATACCATTAACTTTGAAATTCGTTCTTGAAATACTTCGTACACTCAGAATGTATATAAGAAAAAAAGAAGAGGCAATCTCAAATGATGACTTGAGAAGAATGATTCAGATATGTAAATTAGATAGGATGGAGTCAAGCCTTATGGCCACATTAACCATAAATTCATGTACTCTGGAAAAGGTTGGTGGATTTTTTTTAATGTCGTCAAATAGAAAAAGACTTTTGCTAAATTGATAACTATCAAGCATTTGTCATAATTTTTACACTTTAATTCAGAGTACAACTTAAGTATCTAATGCTGAAATGAAGTAAAATTTTTACTAGAACTACAACGAAATACTCCCTTTCGATATTATTCTGGTGCATTATTTAAGACATTTCCCTAAAATATCTTAAAAAATAACTTTCCTAACGATGCAAAATTCACCACTTGTGGCCACTTAAGTCTCATTCACAATTTGCAGTAATATTCTGAATTATCTTGATCCTTTGGAAACCTTTGTTATTCAACGGACTTTGAAAATGGAAAATGAGGAAAACTACAATATTATAAATTTAAGAAATATAGGGTAAGTGTGCCAAATTCAGGCCAGCTTGCAAATTCGGCCACCTTTTTTGTTCCTCGAATTTCCATGAATTTTTAGTTTTTACATACTCTAGAGATTATACAATGCAAAAGAATAACAAAAAATGTAGCTTCGACAAACGAGATGATGTGAAAAAGACATTGGAAGAATTCCCGAAGAGCAAGGAACTATGAGAATGAAGGTGCCCGAAATAGGCCACCAAAGCAATGTCTACATTTTTATTCATTTTAAAATTTAATAAGAATGATTTTAGAGTAAATAAAGACGATATACTGTCTACAAGGTTCTAAGCAACACTCCTTAAGTAAAGGAATAAAAAAATCTATTCCTATTAAAGATATTACATTTCAAACTTAAGACTTTGGCGCTTGCATGCAACTATGCCGAAATTTGGCACACTTACCCTATTAAACAAAAGTTTCAGATTTATTTTATAATTTACTACCAACTTCTCCTCAAAAAACTCAAGAAAACTTTTACAATGGAAATTTTTCAAAACTATATTTACAATCAATAAACACCCAAGAAACCAGTGCCGATTACGTTCATTTTATTCAAATTGAGGAAAATTATTTATTATTAAAACTGACATAGATTTTTTATTCAAACATAAACTCCGTAGTGGGCTCAAACAAAAGTAGACTTTGATTCTCCAATAGTGTCTTGGATAAAAGGTAAACGGAACTCTATTTGCACAAAAAGTCGTTAAAGTTCGAAGAATTCTAATTCAATTTCGAATTTTCATACTAAATTTTCGAACAAGGTGGGGAAAATTGATCAAATATCACACTAAAAAGCTGGCAAAAGAGTTACTCAGTGATTATGGAGTGATTAAATACTGGGCAAGAACAGTAAACGTCGTTGTTCTGTTTTATTCCTCCAATGTGAAGACCGTCACATTTTGACACTTGAGCACTTCGAAATTCGAACAGTAGGGGAATTCTGTAATTTTCATGGCATTGTCACGCGTGAGTTCGAAGAATGACAATATCAATCGAGCTTTTTTTTGTCATATCATATGAGTTCGAAAATGCAATTAATTGATTATTTAATGAAATTCCTTTACTTGATGATTTTATGAAAATAAAGTACGTCTTGGCTGATTTGTTTAACAAAATTCATTATCATTTGAATTGCCAGAAATCTCAAATATATGACTTCTGACAATGCCACGTGAGTTGAAATGGCAATGTCACGGCTGCTGAATCGCATTTTCGAAAAAGTTCTCCTAAGATTCGAACTCAATTTGTCATATGGCATTGCCAGAGCGTTACTGAATTTTCCTACAGGATGTAACTTCCGCCACCTTGCGAAAATATTAAGAACTAAGAAAGTCTCTTTTTTGGATCTTCAAATAGATTATCGAATTTTTCAAGATCTACTTCTGTACTTTCTGTAAGATACCTTCAAGAATTCGATTTAGGAAGACTCTATTGAAAGATTTCGAATAAAACTTTAATTTAATTTATTTAAAAAATGTCGTTATTGTTCGAAAATTTAAACTGAATATCAAAAATGTAAGAGTGTTCGCACAAGGTTTAGAAAATTTGAGAAAAAAATAATTAAGAAGGACTAAAGTAAGTTATTCATAATGGAGAATAATTGGAAAACTTTGTTCATTGTTTTCTTTTCTACTAAACAAACAGTTAATCCCAGGTGCACTCCGAAATTCGAAAAGTTTTGTCCTATAAACGTCTTAGTGGATTAAATAAGAAATAAATATGATATTCTCCTTGGATAAACACTGACTGTATGTATCAAAACAGATTCTATTAAAATTTCAAGAGAAAATCTTTTTCATGGTGCAGATAGAGACTTATACTTTAGGACATAAAATATAAGTACTTCTAATAGATCTCTTAAGTACATACCTAGAACAAAATAGCATGTTTTTGCAATAAGCACGTGCAACCAATTATTTTATAGTACAGCTTTTAGCTTAGAATTGATCTAGATTAAGCGATTCACCACGCGCCATAAAAAATCACTTATGTTAGAGGAAACTGGGGCACCACCGAACACAGGGCAGTAAAGAACACTACAATTTTTTATTTAGACATTACACTTTAGAGGATGAGACCTGTATGAATTCGTAGGATACTATAGCGATACTTGTCCACTGAAGAAATAATCATCATAATCCAAGCAGTTTGAAAATAATTCTATTCGGTGGTGCCCCAGTTACCCCTAACTATTTTTCAACTGATATTTTTCAAAAAAAAAAAACTTCAATGGATTAGAATTATCAATGTGTTTCTATTTTGAATTTAAAAAAAAATATACATGCGGCAATATTCATCTCCCACGCCTGTATAATTGTCACGATACTCTTTTAAAATTCATCCATAAAGGAATTTCGCCGCCCAAATTAATTAAACTGCTGGAGGCCATACCTCCTACTGAAAAATATATTTACAAGCAATTTCCCAATACTATACATATGATATGTATTTTTAAAACACGCAAAATTACGTTTAATTTTAATTAAATCCCGAAACATGTGTTTTCAGACGAAATTATGTGAATATAGTTGTTAGTGAATATTGTTCAATTTAACGTCAATACTTGTTGAATTTATTTATTTAACAAAAAAAATGAATTTCCAGTGACTTTTTTAGTGATTGATAGCAATGGGAAAATATTTAATTAGCTTCCTGAAAGCTTTTACTATGTAGTTTCAATGAAAACCAATTTTCAGGTTGAACTTTCATTACAATTTTTCTTGAATACATGAAAGCTTTCTCGGAAAATTTATTAACTCCTCGATATAAAAGCGATAAAAACACTTTTGAATTTTCTATAGAAATTCTGAAGGTATCTTGAACAGTTCACAAGTTAAACTTACAATCAAGGCAATCTTCAAAAGTTTTTTAGAATCAGTTTCTCTTTAAATTTTGGTATAGTTCAAGATCTTTATGTATTATATTTCGTTATTGTTCCATTATGATAATATCCTTCCTGGAAAATTGTTCAATAATATCCAATGAACTACTTCTTAACGAGCAGCTAAGTCGTTTAATGTGCTGCACAAGACAACTTTCAGCTCCTCCCATTCACATAATACTTTGATGCTCTTCTAATTAAATAGTAAAACCGTAAATGCAACAGGAAACTGTCTGTAAAATAAGGAATAGACTAATAATCCCGCAGGGAATATTGTTCAAAGGGCTTGGATGGATCAAAGGTCTGTTTGAAAACACATAAAGGGTGTTTTAAAAGACAAACAATATATTGAGAGTTAATCCTACATCGCGAGAAACAACGAAATTTGCATTGAAAGATATTTAAAAAATAATTTTAAAGAATTACCTAGGGAGAAGTGGGGCACCTTTGAGATTAGGATTTTTCACCTATTTTTAAATAAAATTGAGCCTTATTGTGATATAATTTAGTTGCACAAATAGATTGAGAAGTTAAATTACATTATGATATGGTTTAGTTCCACTTAAACATGGAAGAAAAATCCCAATTTCAAAGGTGCCCCACTTTCAAAGGTGCCCCACTTCCCTCTACATAAGATCCAGAATATGTTTCGAATAATATGCAAATGGAATACTTCTATTGAAAATTTTACATATAGGGGAGCTTAGGGTAGTTTCACGAAATATCAATACTACATCTTAATGATAGTTTCACTTAAGTTAAGGCCAAGGTTAAGGCCATCTGAAAACATCAAACACAATTTTTAGATATTAATTTGTTATACAAAAAATATTGTTTTCTGATAAAATATGGGAGGGAAATTACCTTATCAAAACTATTACTACCATTTCAATTTGGGAAGGAACCTAAGGGCCTAAATAGACTCAGGCTGAACCTCGAGAATATTTAGATTGTAAAATTGGACAGTAGAGGATTAGGTGAAGAAAATTTATGCAACGGTCCTCTAATCGATGATCCTAGGCCCTCAGTATATGACCATTTGGGAAAAAATCTTTACTGCAATATTTTACAGGGTAAATATTCTGGATGAGTAGCCTATGTATATTTTGGCCCTAACAGCCTCTACACCTGAGAAATGTAATGTCAAAATTCAAAATCTTTACGTAAATTACTTTAGGTTAGTAAATTACATATGTTTCTCAGGTGATGTACTTTAAATGCCAAATAGTGACGTAAATTTCTCCTTATGTGTCGAAGTATCACTGGGCCCTGAGTTTTAAAGACAAGCCACGCCCACAAAATAACCGTTAAGTTAAATTAACAGGTAACTGATCTCTGGGGGATTAGTACACTGTGTAAGTACACTGAGTAAGTCAGTATATGGCACAAAATGTTAAGAATGAAGTCCGAGTGGGGCGTGGTCTATTTCTTCGTAAATAATGAATCTTGAACAGATTCGAATTTTTGGAATAGCTTTGTCCGTCTGAGAGATGCATTAATATAGGGCTTAGTCAAAATCCCGAAAAGCAATATACTGCAGGCTAAAATCCCAAAAATCTATATCCCAAAGAGCTAAAACCATGAATGATATAATTACTTTTCGGAATTTCGATTTATTTCCGAATATGACATATTCTGAATTTTAGCTTTCGGGATTTTGGTAAGGGAGATTTGAACTACGAATGGTTAAGAATCAACGTAATATTTGATTAAGTTCACCTAAAAACGACGGAATAATTATAGCCTTATATGACGTATAAACAGAGCTGGGTAAAAATACTCAATTGCCTGCGCTGAAAAAAGTCTTGTTAAAATTTTGTCAAAAGGCTGCTGTTTATCAAATTGACATAATTTTTTCTAACATTTAATATGGAAGACATCCTTTTGACAAACTCTTATTTTTAATTTGACAAAACTTTTTCTTCAGAGTACTTAAATATAGCAACAGTTTTTTACTGCTCGAATTAAACCTACAGAGAAAGCAGTAGGGAAAACTGGGGCACTATCGAACACTAGATACCACCTAACACTGTATTTTTTTTAATGAGATAATAAGCTTTCACAGGACAAGACCTGTATGTATTCATAGATACCATAGGGATGCTTGTCCACTGAAAAAATGATCGTGATACCCCAAATAGTTTAGAAACATAAATCACTGTTCGCTGCTACCCCATGTACAGTGGTGCCGGTGGTGCCCAAGCTTCTTCTATATATAAACCCTCGTTTTTTGCGCCCCCCCCCCTCAAATTTCCACCTTCCACACCGCTTTTTCCTCTGTTCTCAACATTATTTTTGCATTTCAAACGGTTTATGATATGTCATCACGCTACTTGGTCGTCTGGTAATTACGACGCCTAGAGCCCAAACGGTAAGAGATAGAGACTTGGAGCCTTCGGATGACCCTACCTAAGTGGACTCTGAGACCATTAAGATGTACCTAATTTTCCCCATCATTCCCCAACCTCTCCAAAACTATGTTTTTTCTTGATTGCTCGAAAACTCTTCGAGCGATTTTTTCATTTTAACTGAGTTTGGATATGTTTTAGAGGTTGTCCAGGCGGACATTTCGTCCGTATACGAAAATACCCTTCAATCATTCCTAATGACGATTTTTCAAGGACAGCGGTTAAAAAGGCTCTAAAGAGCGTAGTTATTAACCGAATGGTATCATATTTAGGCTCGTTGGAAAGGTCTTGAAGTTCACGATAAAACTGTAACGGTTCCAATTGGTTTTTAATCGGTAATGAACCGATTCATGCCCGATAACTACTTTTATCCGAAAATCAATTGTATTACTCCTGAACTATTTTGTGCGATCTTTTGAGTGATTCAACCTGTTCAAAGAATTGGTAATGAACCAATAAGCTGTAAATTATGTGAAAATATTTTAGACACTTTGCCATCCCTTTTAAAGCGAAAAGTCCTTCTGAGTTCTCTTATAACCTGTTTGAATTTCGAAATGTCATAACTGCTTTACCTCTCCTTAAATTATTAAATATCAAGACTATTACGATAAGGAATATTTTCAGAAAAAATTGCTGGGTTAAATATTTATTTATTAACTTTTTTGTTGGTAGATATCAATATCTCAAAATAAAATGCAATTTGATATAGGGGAAAGAGCTCTCCCTTCGAACGTTCATGCCTTCGAATAATGTGAATTTCTTTTGCTTTTCGTAAGAGATTTACACTAAATTATCACGGAATTATCAACAATTGATGATAAGCCAACTAATATTTAATAGAAATGTGTAAGTTTCTTAGGAATACGCCTATGACGCTGTAGAGGAAAGTACTCCCCCTTCGAAAGTTCATGCCTTCAAATAATGTGAATTTTCTTTTAGTTTTCCTAATAGACTTACACATTTCTATTAAATATTAGTTGGTTCATCATCAATTGTTGATAATTCCGTGATAGATTAGTGTAAATCTTTTACGAAAAACAAAAGAAATTCACATTATTCAAAGGCATGAACGTTCGAAGGGAGAGCACTTCCCCTAATACTTAATACGATACTAATGAAGATATCGAGCTTCTCTCATTTCTCAAAATTTCCTGTTGGCTGTTTGCCAAGTGCAATTTTTAGTAAGGGGAAGGTGAATCATTGCAGTTTGCAGATGTTTTATGCTATATGCAATCTTACTAAATAAAGATAGTTTCTCTTGGATTGACTGTTTGAAAAAGTAAAACATATTTAAATATTTATTTATTATACCAAAATTTTATATTTTCTGAAGTCGAGCCAGCCTAAAATTGCCCCTCTCTCCCTTATTTCATTAGAGAAAATCCATGCGATATTTTTATTGCATCGTGAACTCTATTGTACTTATTTTACCACGGAATTTTGGCTTTGAATAAAACGCCTAAAGTTTATGAAATAATTATTTCAATGAATATTTTTCAGTAAAAGTATTTTCCGCAGTTATTTTCACTGTCAGCAATTTATTTTTTCCTTTGAGGTTTGTTTTGAATAATAGTTTCGAAAGAGAAATTTGCACCTTTTGATGAGTTTTCGTAGAATTATACTTGTGTCTTGCTATGCTGAGGTACAACTTTCTCAATTTCCTCATGGAAATAACTCCTTCCACGAACTTTAAAGAAATCAATAAAAGATCAGTCCAAGTTTGCAACTTTTTTTCTCATCATCATTCCTCGGTAAATAATTCAATGATTTTTTCCCATCTGAGATGAAGCATCATCAGTGTTCAATTCACTGAGAATTGAACATTGCAGTCCTAAGTCAGCATTTCCCTTGGCAATTCCCTCGAAGATTGAGGCCATGCCACTTCCGTCTTTGCAGCGGGAGGTTGTCTCTCTTGGGAGAAACGACGAAAAAATGTGTTCACCTCATTGAAAAATCTCAGGTTGGAGTATATGCCTTGTGCAGACGATGGCGTGTGAATTGTAGAAAAGGGTCTTCAAAAGGTTTACAAATAGCAGCACTCACCTTTGGTTAATTAATTCACTATTAACTTGAAATATCCTTCTGAAGGAGCGGATGTTTCCCTTATTAGCAAACTAGGGTAGAGCTTGTTTGAACTGTTAAACCCAATTAACATTTTAATCATCCTTCCGTCAAATTTATTAACATCGTGATATTTTCACAGAGTACCCTCTCACGTCATATTTTTTACCCCGGACGCACGTGATCCTTCGAAGCACGAGGGGATACTTTATGACTCTATTGGAGCCGGAAGGTACTTAAAAGTTTCCATTCGCACTCTTTTTCCTTTACACCCGAGCTTCTTCGAGCTTTTTATTGACCATCGAGCTCTTAAAGAGCCATCCAATAACTTTTGACAGTTTTCCCGCTCTTTTCCACGCACATCCTTCATGTTGATTAAATTACTTTCTGACAGTGACACACATAATTAAATTCCTCTGCCATTCCTCATTCCAATAAACACTCTAAGGAGAGGTATTAAAAAAAAAGTCTCAGCTAGAGGAATTATAAATTAATAATATTGCTCAATAGGATGTAATACTGCAGAACGGAAAGCTCTCAATGGATATTAAAATTGCCCATAAGGATCAATTTAAACGCTCCATTGCTTCCTATTTGCAGGGGTTTTCGCATTTTTTCAAGAGGTTTGTAAACAGTGAAAAAGACAAGGAGCTTTTCTTTTATTTAAACACTGAAAATAAAATAAAATTTTATGATTTATCCTCTCTAACTACTTCCCAAAAGTTGAAGTTTATTCCAACGTTTTATGGGCACTTCACTCAAAAATTCATGTAAGAGGCTACGCACGGAGCTGTTTTTATTTGAATGCAAAATATAAAAAAAAACAAATAATTGCTAATGCTAACTTTATAATCATTGCGATTAAAATTATGAAGTTGTATTAATTTTGGAAAATAAATGTTCCATTGTATTTAATTTTACACATTGAAAGACTTTTAAAAATAAAATGCATTTTAATATAAGTACAAATTATTACTATCTAAGGACCATGCTGTATATAAATCCAAATACAATGTTGTGAATAAGCTTTTTCGACCTTTAGAATGGGAGAAAGAGAAAAGATCTTAGACCAGCGACAATTAGAAAACTTGAGCTTCTCTTGGAACTCAACAATTTATCGGACTTAGGGTTGGATTAAGAAATAATGGACCCCAGGCACTGAGATAACTCATTGTCTCATTACCCTAAGGGCCCAAATAGATTCAGGCTGATCCTCGAGAATATTTAGCCTGTAAAACTTGTCAGTAAAGATTTATCCTAAACTGACATACACTGAGGGCTTAGGAACATCAGTTAGAGTTCCTTTTTATAAATTTCCATTACCTAATCCTTTATTGCCAAGTTTTGCAGCCTAATATTCTCGACGATCAGCCTGAGTCTATTTGGGTTCTAAGGGCCTCGACAGACCTGAAGATTAGCCTAGAGACAGCTTAGCGTATTTATATTCCAAATATTGATTAAACTGCATTTCCATAATTTTCCACTAAGTCGTCTCTCAGCTTAAGTCGTAAGTGTGTCTAGGGCATAACGCCCAAAACACAGAGCTCGATACTCCTCTTGCCGTGGTTTGACCAAGACTGCCTCCTTCTCCATATGGCCGTTCTCTTTTCGGTCTCGTTCTAATGAAGGGAATCTACTCGCTAAATTTCAAAGTAAGAGCGTTGTAATTATTATAGAAGAACTGACTTCTACATAAGGGCATAAAGGTAACGTCTTGGCTTCTTTTAAGACACTCCTTCTGCAGCAACATCAAGTTTCGCTGTGCAAATGGCACGAACTCTTTTTAGCACAATGACCATCGAGTCTCTTAATTTGCGGACGGTGAGGTGCTTAGCCACCATTCTGATGACGAAGCAATGTCAAATGGGCCTAGAAATCCCGAATGGTCTAAAATCCCAGATGGGCTAAAATCTCCAATGGGTCAAAATCTCGAAAGAGTTTAATCCGGAAAAGTCAAAATTCCGAAAAACCAAAATTCCGAATGGGTCAAAATCCGGATAATTAAAAACATTATAGGTAGGAGAGACTGGGGCAAAAAGTCACAAATCGAAAAATCAAAATTCAATATCTTCCAAGGTAAAAAATATAGCGACTCAATTTTTTTCTATAGATAGAATCCATAGACCTTCTTCAATGTCGTAAGTTTCTTAGAATTCGAACAAGGAATTTAGAAAATAAAAAATATCGAAATTTCTTAGCCCTATTTTTGAAATATTTTCCTTGCAGAAGATAACAATTATTACCTACTTATTTTCCAAAATTAATGCACTGGTGAATATTTTCTAAATAATTTGGATTCTTTGAATACGAAACCATTATATATTTTAGAATTTTACGCTATCTATTTTAGAATTTCACAAAAGTTCTTTTCTCTAGAAATCCTTTTATTAAAAATGGCCACTTGGGGTAAAAAGTAACAAAAGGTATAAAGCAAAAAGTAAGAAGAAGCGAAGCAATTTCTGATGTCTCACGGCGAAAAGAAACGTCATTACCATGTCTCGCTGTTTGTTGTTTGCATTGGTCAAACGATTTGCAGTCTTTTGTGTGGTTTTTTTCCAAAATAGTTTGAAAAGCGCTTTTCTCGTTTTTTTTTTCATTTTTCTCGCAGAGAAAACAGTATTTTACAAAGGTGTAGATGAATAAATTTTCTATGGAAATATGTTCTCTAGGTATTTTTTCAAATTTACGGAAGCCCATAATGAAGCGAATCAAAATATGACAATACCCCATGTCTGTTACTATTTGCCCCAGCATTTTTGAGATTAGTTACCTTTTAGAAATTGGCTCGATAAACGTATTTCCTTACAAAAGAGGAAAATTACTTGCACAAAGTTGTAGAGCCGTAAATTTCGTATGAAACCTCGCTAATTAGAAATTTTTAAAACGCTCGAGCAGCTTGTAAAAAAAAATATCCATTTTGTGATTTTTAGCCCCAGTCTCCCCTACTCCCACAAATGCACTCATACTTGCTGGAGGCAAAAGGATTTTTTCTGATTAGGGAAATTATTCCACACATTATCCTACGTTTTCGTCCATTTCAGAATTTGGTTGACCATTCTAAATTTTGTTTTTGGGATTTTGGCTTTAAAGATTTTAGTGGTCACGGTTTAGTGCTTTTTTGTGCTTGAATGGTCCTCAAATATGTTATTTTTATTACTTTAACCAGAGGTATAACCGTGAGATAAAGTACCATATATCTTCAGGGGTATTCTACTCATAATAAAGCTGCAGCTGCTGGTACGAACAATAACAAGTTTTAATTTACTGATGCATTTCTTTATTATAAGGTATTTTGTCATGTGGTGGATTTCATTTTCAGATTTACAATGCTAATTTATTTTTAATGCACCGCAGGTATATTTATGAAAACCCCTTTAGGTCTCTTGCTTGTACTCATGGGAGAGAAACTTTCTCTAGGGGATGTAGCTCCTTGTATACAGAAAATATAAAAAGAAACTTTTGCGCTCATTTACAATTTAGAGGAGATTTTGAGCTTTGGTTCTTTGAGCGTAAAGCCCACGATTACGGAGAAATGCTTTCGCATAATTTCAATTTAAATGCATTGGATTCTAATCACGAAGAAGGTGTACAATACAATTTCCTGAGTAAATTAATAATCGATATTTTCAGGTGTAAAATTTTCAGAAATGGGAGAAATATGTTGAAGGTTTAGGACGTGAGAGCACTCAACGCAAAATTGATGGTATTTCATTAAAATATCAATTAAATAGACGTGATAGTTGTGATAGGTTATTGCAAAATTGTTCACTATCGTCAAAAGGATGCCATTGTACTCCCCTAATTGAATTTCAATTTTGAACATTTTGCCAAGGGACAACTTTTTAGGATTTCTCATCGTTGCCTGGTATGTTTGCAAAACTATCTCCAGCAAATATTGGTTAGGCTAGCAATCAGAGAAATTGATAAGAAAATTGAGTTTCTTTGCTTTTGGCAAATGGGACAATATTTGAAATTGGCAACCAGATGGAAATTTGCTCGAAGATTCATCTTTTAACATAATTCTGTTTAAGACAATCTGAGATTTGTTAGCTTGAAGCTCTATCTCTTAAGATTCATCTTGCAGTGAAATATGAATTGTATTCCCTCATCCCAAGGTTTTTGAAAAGAAAATTACGCCCCTATTGAAAAACAGTTTGAAAGCCCCTTTAAGAGTACCTCAAAAATGAAAAGGAGAAGCCTGGTAAATTTAATAAAACCTCTTGATTACTTAATTGAGTATAAAGAAGTGAATTTTTCATTTTTCCCTCAATCACTGTGAGAGTTTTCTCAACAACGATGATTTAATTATTCCATTTTAAAGATTTTAAATAATATCATATCCTTAAGGTAATTCTCAATTTACATTCTAAGAGTGAAAATTCATTGCGTCTCTGGAAATATTTCGTAGGGGAGCCTGAGGCAAAATACGATCAAAACCTGAAGCTGTACAAACCGTATATCCAGTAAAAATGTCTTCAAAAAGTTTAAAGAAAAATAATTTTTTTTT